>NC_059436.1:6636213-6791213 GCF_021028975.2 Sphaerodactylus townsendi
TCCTAACGTTTTGCCTGCATCTGTGGCTGGCATCTTCAGAGGCGTATCATAGAGAAAAGTCTGTTACACACTGTGTCTGAGTGAGAAGGGAAAGTTTAGTGTGGTATATTGTCCATGTCCCAGGGTGGGGAACCAATCATTAAGTGTTTGGGTGGAACTTGCTATGCAAAGGTGTGGATGAGTGCATTGCAGTGCATTGGTGGGATTTATCCAGTCCATTTTTTTAAAGGTACTGGGAGCCAGGCTTTTGCTAATTTTTTAACATCTCGCTTCTTTCTTATTAAAGTTGTCCTGGTGTTTGTGGCCAGATTTCAATGGCCTCCCTGTGCAGTCTGGACATAGTAAGCTTCCTGAATCTCGTCCAGAATTTAAGTGTTCTCAAATAAAATATTATGTCCAGTTTTGTTTAACACATGTTCTGCAACTGCAGATTTTTCAGGATGGTTAAGCCGACAGTGTCTTTCGTGTTCCTTAATACGGGTCTGAATGCTGCGTTTTGTGATTCCTATGTAGACCTTTCCACAGCTACAGGGTATGCGATATACTCCTGCAGAAGTGCGGGGGTCTCTCTTGTCCTTTGCTGAATGTAGCATTTGCTGTATTTTCCTGATGGGTTTGAAGATGGTCTGTCGGTAATGCTTTTTCATCAGTTTCCCTATTTGATCCATGATTCCCTTGATGTATGGTAGAAATATTTTTTCCGGTGGTGGGCTGTTTCTCTTCAGTCCTCTGGGTTTATCTTGGCCTTAAAGGTCTTCTGATTTCTGTAGCGGAGTAGCCATTAGCCTGCAGCCACAAAGTCAGCTCCCAGTACTTAAAAAATGGACTGATAACCCCACCCGCAATACAATGCACTCAACCACACCTTTGCATAGCAAGTTCAACCCAAACACTTAATGATTGGTTCCCCACCCTGGGACATGGACAATATACCACACTAAACTTTCCCTTCTCACTTAGACACAGTGTGAAACAGACTTCCCTCTGTGATACACCTCTGAAGATGCCAGCCACAGATGCAGGCGAAATGTTAGGAACAAAATCCACCAGACCACGTCCACACAGCCCGGAAAACCCACCAGAACCAGTTTAATCCGGCCATGAAAACCTTCGACAATACATTATGGGTAATGTTTTCTCTCATTATGCAAGGCTAGAACATCAAAATCAGAACAACCAGAAAGGGCTAATTTCAGCTGTGTTTTTTCCCCCAACCCTATTGAAGCAAATCAAAGCTGGCGAATGAAGTCTTAAGCAGATGTATACCAGTGTAAGCCAATGGATTCCAGTGGGCTTGGACTGGACCAGAAGAACACATTGTAGAACGTTTTTATGAAATCTTTGCAAAACAAATGCAGAATCAAATCCTTTTTAGTAGGATCAGCTAAAACATCACTAAGTATTCACATGCTTTTGTGTTCTACAAACTGTGAAGAGCAGGATGCCAGAGAAAATGGTCTGATTCTGTAAGGACAACAACAACAACAAAGAGTCATAAGAACATCAAATGTCCATATAGTCCAGCACCCTGTCTCACACAGTGGCCAACCAGGTACTCCAGAGGTCCAAGCACTGGGGCAGGGGCTGAGGCCTTCAAAAGAACAGAGACTCTGCTTTTGTTCTTATCTGAAAACAAAGTTTCTGGTTCTTGTGGCATGTGGGGATACTTGTGAGAATTACCTGGTAAAATCCTGACAGCTGACGAAGGGCTGAGTAAGATTCCCAGAGATCAGGACCAGGAGGTCAGAATGCTACACAGCTCCTGGTCCTGTCCTCAGGCATTGCCCCTGTAAAGCAGGCTGCATTGAAACTATTCAGCAGGCTCCACTGTATTGTCCTTTTTATCTTGAGATCTGAGTGAAGTATATAAGCCCTGCTCTAGTACGTAAGACAGGACTTCACAATTCTGTTATGTTGATATTTCTTATGAATAATTCCAATTCTGAATTAAGCGAGAAAGTAGCCAAATTTTTGCAAGAAGCCAGAAAGTTGCATCATGCTAAGAATGGGAGATAAACTGTGGCATTTTAAAATTCATTTCTGTAAAAATGGGCCATTTTTACTTGTTTGTTCACGCTTAATTTAAAATCTCAGTTTTTCACTATGGATCATGCTATGTATTTTTACACCAATAAAGGCATACGGCGCGGTATGATGTGGTATGCTACGGGCTGGTACTGTAGTGGGGTAATTAGGATGGGGTAGGCACGCACATTTCATGGTGTTCATCCTACAATTTGATCTGGGAATAAAGCACACACACTCGCACAAATAAAATAAAACAAGGAGCTTGAATAGGCCATTTTCCTTGCCTTATCTTGTTTTGCTACTCTACCAAGAAGATATGAAACCATCACACTTGCTGTTGGAAGGACTGCTATTTAATTTTTATTGCACCCTTCCTCTGAAGGGTTCAGCATGACATACACACTCTCTTCTTTGCGTTCCAGTTTTGAATCACAGCAATCCTCTGTGGCAGGCTGAACTGGCCCAAAGATATGAACCGGGATTTGAACCTGGGTTATTCTGATCTGTCCAGGCGCTATAAATCACAGCAGTTTTCATACAACACTATGGGAATATTCTCGCAAAGAAACGTGGTCGATTTCAAATGTAGCAAAGACTGCATAATGTTTCCTTTTCACTTTAATGCAGTGTTTTGGGAAACAGTTGACTCTGCCTCAGTATTTCATTACCATGAATTAACACCACTTGATCTATAACAGCTCAACAATATGTTTTGCTCATGATCATGGAAAATTTAATAAATGTATACATGTTTGGAAGGGCTTATTGTAATTGAAAATGATTATTATTTATAGCATTCCAACCACTAATCAGCAAAAGGCCCCTGTAGACAGATAAAACAAATCACCAAGTACATGGTAACATTTTAATAATGATTATATTTACCGTGTTGGGAGAAGAGTACAAACAAAATGATATTTAGTTTAGTTATGAACTATTTATTTACAAAGAAAGAAAGAGAATGAATGAATGAGAGAGAGAGAGAGAGAGAGAGAGAGAGAGAGAGAGAGAGAGAGAGAGATATTCCCTGTAGAAGTTCCAAGAAAATACTTGGAATATGCAAGCAATAACAATAACAGCAGCAGCAGCAGCAAAACACTGTATCTTTGCCTTTGGGCCTAACTAATTCTTGACAACTTCAGATGAAACTGTAAATGGTTGCTGGCTGAAAAATCAGTGTTTCTCCTGCTGAGCCACTGATATAAAATCTGCAGTAAATCTTCCATAAAGCATACTACTAAAACACTGAAAGCGCAAAAGGTAAAGGTAGTCCATTGTGCAAGCGTTGAGACATTACTGACCCATGGGGTGACATCACATCATGATGTTTACAGGAAGACAATGTTCACAGGATGGTTTGCCATTGCCTTCCCCAGTCATCTACAGTTTACCACAGCAAGCTGGGTACTCATTTTACAAACCTCAAAAGGATGGAAGGCTGTCAACCTTGAGCCCGCTACCTGAAATTGACTTCTGTCGAGATCTAACTCAGGTGAAAGCTATATCTGCACACTGAAATAGACTCTCTAAAAAGATTGGAAATAATCCAAGTAAATAATTGGGAAATATACCAGCCATGATGGATGAACTTCTGAAGGAGTTTAAAGAAATTAAATCTGTTTTTTCCCAACTTGTACAGCTGGAAGAAGACTGAGAGACAACAAAGGAGGAGGTCAAAGATTTGAAAAAAACAACAACCTTATTCTGTACAAATGGAACTTAAATCTTATGATCAAGTCATACTATGTCTCAAATATCAGACCAGAGTGAAGGCCTTAAGGCTGAGAATATGCAGATACCAGAGAAACAGGATTCTTCAAAAGATTGGAAAAAGTCTATAGAGTTAACTAAAAAGATCTAAAATTACAGGATGTTTTCAGTGATATTGTCATCTTTGCAAAAGAAACTGTTGATCAAATCTTAGGCAAATTCCACATGGTTCCCTACAGCAGTATCAAGCCCCAGGGCCGTTCACACGCTAAGGTGCAAACGACCCCAGAGCGACTGTGGTCTGTGGGGGCACCTCCGCACAGAGGCGCTTCCATTTTCTTTCCCCACACTTTCCTTCTCTCTCTGCAGAGCTCCGCAGGGACAGGGAGGCATGTCCACGCTGCCCTCTGACCCCAAGGTGCTCCACAGGGAGAGATAATGAAGGCACCAAAAAGCAGTGCCTCCAACCCAGTGCCATTCCCATGGTGCCAGCTGGGAAACACTGTTCTGCCCTGGTGGGAAATGCATTTCTGCTCTGGTGGGGGGGGGGGGAAGTATGGTGCTGCCTCATGAAGGCAGCACCCATGTGAACAGCACCCCCGGAAACAGTGTTTTTACCATTCCAGGGCACTGTTTTTGGCCGTGCGGACTCCGCCTTAGTGACTCATACAAAATCACCACTCAAGATGGAGGAGAAAGATGTAATTGTGATAAAAGAAATACCCTTGATAGTCTTACAAAAGAGAAAAGACTTTGCTTTTCTAGCTGATAATCTAAGGAAGGAACAGATACAATTGCCTTGTCTTAAATGGGAGGGTCTTCTTTTCACATACAAAAGACAGCAACAGAATCACCTCTACAGCAAGTGCTAAAGAATGTTTCAAAAGGAACAATAAGGATGCTACTTAAAATATCTAGTTGTTGAATTATTTAAATATTATGATGAAACCTGATAAACAGATTAAAAAGTCATATATGAATGTTAATACTAACCCTAGAGAAACGTTAGATGTAAGTTTTAATTATATAAATTTGTGGAAGAGATGTTTAAGGAGGGATAGAGGATTTTCATATATAAGTCTTAATTTTTTAAACTAAGTTAGGGAAATAATGTCACAATATAGTTATATCTGCATTTACTTTGCTATTTTTTAGAGATGAAATTTGGTTTAATGTACATACGAAGGTTTTAAAGCTTTCTAATTTTGATATCAAGGAAAAGTTTATTATATTATGGATAACTTCAACAACAGGAGAAGTCCAAATTTTTTAGTTATTTTTAGTTTTTCACCCATGTTGCCTTTATAGTTCTGATATTATGACCACATCTCTAATGAAGAGGTTCTCTGAAGCAGCGGCATGTGCAAACGACATACGATTGTTGCGCACAGAAGACTATGACTGGCTGGCCACATCCTTTGTGTGGAGAATGGTCAGATCCCAAAGACTGCAATGAGGTGGATACCCCCTGATCCCAAATGACAGTGAGGATGCTTCCAAAACACTTGGGCCGTTTCCGCACGACGTAAGCCTTTTATGGCGCCCACAGGGGACACGGCAAAACGCCTCTTATTCCCAGGGAGCCATTTCGCGACGAAGCGGCGCTGCTGCAAGCGCGAGCAGCAGCCGACCTGACTTCACTCCCCTCCCCAGGGCGGGCGCTTCAGGCCACCTAAACAACAACCCCTTTAAATGGTTGTTTTTAGCCCCAACAAGGCGTGTTCCCTGCGATGCGGTCGCGAGAACAGCACCGCCGGGAACACCCTTCATTTCCTTTCCGTCCACTCACCTTGTCCCTGTTGTCCGCCTGCTGGCCTCCGAAGCCCCTCCCTCACTGTCCTCCGACCCCCCCGGAGGTCAGGAGGGGCAGCGTGGAAGCGAGGAGCTTCAGAAACCAGCAGGCTGATGACGGAGGACAAAAGGTGAGTGGGACGAAAGGAGGGCAGAGGCGACTCCATCGCGAAGACGCCTGTCCTCCGCCGGCCTCACCCTGAGGCCGCTTTACACGCTATTAACGTGCCAGCGGCAACCTCCGCCCCGCCGGCAGAATTCTTGCCGGCGTGGGGGCGCCTGGGGGGCCGTGCGGAAACGGCCTTGGAGGAGAAAATTCGAACAAGACCTGAAGGCACTGAATATTTCATGGGAAGAGGTGGAAACACTGGCTCTGAATTGACCAGAAATCGCTGGAGAGCACTTTGTTGCCCAATATGCTATTTAGCATACGGGAGGAGGAGGAGGAGGGAGGAGGAGGAGGAGGACTGACCGGATCGCTCTGAGGACTGACTACTGTGTAATTGTTCTTATTAGTTTTCTTGCAGTAGTTATAAAATCAATGAAAATTATATAAAAAGAGATCTCACTCAGGTCATAAGCAAAGCTTTGACTGCAATACTGCATCTTACTGCTCTGTACCATGGAGCTCACTACCTCCATTTTATCAAGCAAGTAACAGAATCAGGACTTAATTATGAAAAAAAATCCCAGAATTGCAGGTGGTATGAATGGAAAATGCAAAGTATAAGGAAAATGGAGAGAAGGGCACACCTTAATGTAGTATAATGTAATGTAACAACAATGCTATCAGTCAAAGGGTCTGTTTAGCACATGGGATGCTACCACTATCCTGTCCTTTATGTAATAGTAATGAAATTAACAAGCAGTCTTTCAGTGTAGCGTGAATCAGGAAGGTACTCAAACAGCCAGTACATGTGATTGTAGCTGCTCTGAGTTTTGCTATCTTGATTAGCATGAATTGCCCTATTGTTATGATTTCAGACTAATGGGCATTCAGGGACGCGACAAAAGAAGGTTAATGTTCCTTAATGACCAGGGATGATTTCTTTAATGTCTAGAAATATCTCCCTTCCATCTTCTGAATGTGAAACCAATCAGAGCCAGAGGGCAGAGAAACTGTAGTAAATTCAAGGTGGGGAGGGGGTGGGGAAGAGAGCAATGTGTATAACCGAATTGAAAGCAGTGAAGAGGAACTGCCTATAGGCCTAAGTACTTCTCTGTTTGGGACTTGGATGCAGCACCAGTGGTTGGGCTCCTTGTAATATATTCTGCTTGACTATTTGTAAATAGAATGAATATTGCAAAAATAAAGGCTCCCTGCTTCCATAAGCAGAGAATCCAGAGGCCACACAACACGTTAGCTTCCTTTGGATGAGAGAGCAAGGAGCCTTTAGCATAGTTGAACTGGAGTCCAGTTCTATCTTAAAGAATGTACTCCACCATGGGCTTATGTGAATTAGAGCCAACTTCGTCTGATGAGCACAGCGTCCATTCATAAGACATAGACGGGTATGAAGAGATGTTACAAAGGGAACAAAAAAGTTAGTTGGAAACAAGAACCAGGAAAAGAGTGGGTGAGAACTATGTTCTAGTTTAGCCTACTTCACAGGATTGTTGTGAGGATAAACCTTTAAACCTTCTTGGAGGAAAGACAAAAACATTGTAAACTTGTATTGTCGAAGGCTTTCACGGCCGGAATCACTTAGGTGCTGTGTGGTTTCCGGGCTGTATGGCCGTGTTCTAGCAGCATTCTCTCCTGACTTTTCGCCTGCATCTGTGGCTGGCATCTTCTGAAGATGCCAGCCACAGATGCAGGCGAAACGTCAGGAGAGAATGCTGCTAGAACACGGCCATACAGCCCGGAAACCACACAGCACCATTGTAAACTTATTTCCAACCAGAGCTAATGTCTTAGGAACTCCACCTTCAGTCTTGGTGATCTCTCTTCCAGGTCCTAAGCCTGCTCAGTTTCCAACTTATGGTGTCCACCATAAACTAATTCCTGTGCCGGGGGGGGGGGGGGGTTTGTCTGGCTTGGATCTACTGCCAATCAGTTTGACTGGATGACCCTGAATTCTAACACATGGAGTAAGGGAAACAATTTTCCTTCCAGTTTCTCCAGATGCACAAAATTTGATAAAGTTCTATCACCTTCCCTTCCAAAGTTTATACCTTCTTCCTGCTGGGATGATTAAAAGACATACCTTCTGCGCTGCCCACCTAACATCATTCAGCTATGACAGTGTACTCTTAGGAACTGAGACAATTCACTGCAGGAAAGCTCCATTTTAATCCAGAATCCTCACAAATTTTAGAAATTCTGAGGACGGATTCCTTAACGATTTGCTAATTGTATGGGGATGTGCTAAAATGACAGAAAATGAAAACATATTGGGGGGAAAAAAGAGATGAACAATTGTAAAACATACAAAATAAGATTGAAACAATGTAAATATATAGTTTTAAAATTATGTAAAGATGTAGAGGCTGGGCAAGAGACAATTTAAAAATCTTAAGTGGTTGTCAGAAGGCCTGGAAAAATGTTCTGTCCCTTTAACATGGGTTTATTGTGTGGAAATAGGCCGTTGAAGGTTTTTATGGTAAGGATATAAATAACATCATTGGATAAATGACCCTCTACGTGCTTTCATGCCAGTCTTTCATTTAACTGGAAAATCTAGCACCTAGCATGTGAGATCTGTAAGCTAATTCTGTGTGAGGTATTTTCTTTTTGCCTGTCCTGAATGTCCTGAATTTGATTCTGAAGTGAAGCAAAGGATTAAAGTGAGTGATCTTGGATTGGTGGTGATTCTTTTAAGCTCACACTGCACCTGGGTTGCTGCCTCCAGGTGGTGGCTGGAAATTGCCCACTTACTGAATTCCAGGCAACAGAGATCAGTTGATCTGGAGAAAATGACCACTTTGGAAGGTGGACGCTATAGCATTACAGTCCACTGAAATCCTTCCACCCCACTGGGCTCGGAGTATTTCCCAACCTGAAGCTGGCCAGCTGCTTCCTTACTCTGACATAAGAGCAAAGTGAGGCAGGAGGACTGGCTGGCCTTCCAGTCCCCTGGATCAACCTGAACCTGAAAGTCAAGTTTTTCATGCTTGATATCCAGTTTACAGTGAACCAACCGCTTAGTAACATTGCCCGGAAACAAACAAAAAAGTCATGTCCTTTTAACAGAGATTTAATAAGTAGAAATGGGTGGCTGAAGCTTTCCATGACAGGAAGTGAAATCATATCACTTGGCATTTGCTGCGGATCAAGAAGATATGGAAAGGACAGCTGAAGGGACTGGTTTCAAAGTACTGGGGTGAATATGAAATATGCTAGGAAGCAGTTATAAAAAATGGTAAGCTATTTAAAAAATTAGTACGTATTCAAAAAACAGGTATGTGTGGGGTGGTGGTGGTAGTGGAGCGTGCTGTTTTTCCTGTATGGATGGGTCATGGCTGGTGATGTCTTCTTGAACTATCTGTATTGTGAGACGCAGCCCTGTTTGTGGGGGGTTGCCATTCATGCAGAAGGACAATTGTGACAATGGCTTAGATGTGCCTTCTGGCCTTTTTAACATGCAAGTTAAGATTTTCCTCTTTTGCAAGAACGCAGGCAGCTAGAATTTCCCAGAAACCCCGCTGTGGAGTAAAAGCCAGGTAAGGTCAGAAGTTAAAACCGCCCTGTCCAAACTGACAATACAGGGGAGCTTTCTTTCATGTAACGAAACCTTCTCCACCCTGCCTGTCTCTCGTTTCTAGAGAACACAGTTTTACACTTGTCCTTCACACAAATAACCCGAGGGTGGGAATTATTCAGAAAGCTCATGTTTGACACCCCATCTGTTCATTTCTGACAGCGATATATAATGTAAAGCTATAAAAACTTGAAAAATAATGCAATATAAAAAGAGATTGACTCGGCTCCAAGAGGCCATAAACGGTAACAAATACCACTGTGTGATTTATTTTCTGCTGTAATCTTTACAGTAAGTCATCTTTCAGACATCTCCTCGTGACAGGTTTTAATAATATTAATGCCCAGAGCAATCCAAATCATCGCCAATAGACATATTTATCAAGCTGCCAATCCAAGTAAATGAAATTCTATAAGCAATAATGTAACATGTTAAAAGGGAGCTAATAAAACAAGTCAGTAGAGAAATATTACTTCAAAGAATTCTCCTCTCTCTCTCTAATCCGTCCCTGAATGTTATACCGCCAAAATGCAAATCTTTTTTTTTTCCCTTCCGTGATTTATCACTCCGAAAATATCAGTGACCTTTCTCCAGGCTCCTGCACAGCCTTCATAAAGAGTCTGATGCATCCTGCCAGATTAACTAGATGTGGGGCTGCTTAGAATTACGGCTCCCCCCCCCTCTCACTTTTGCCTTTGGACCAGGATGTGATGGGTAGCTTCAAAGAATAAGATCTTAAATCCTGAAGATTTATTAAAGACTGACATGCCCTAACTATACCTTGGCAACTCAGCAGGTATTTATGAACAATTATCCAGATGCTAGATAAGTTTCAATTAAGTAGGAACACAAATTTGCTTTTTTTAAAGCTGTCTTTTTCTTTCATGTAGCTCATTTTTAATGAATGTTTTGTTTGGTTAAAATGCTCAGATGTTTTTTGTTTTTTTAAAAAAAACCTCTCAGGATTTAAGCCAAGCCAGAGCTGCTGCACCCAGTTTGTACTTTTGTCAGATTATTATCTTATGCTTTCCTCCAAGGAGCCGAGAGCAGCGTGCATGGTTCTCTTCTCAACATTTGATGCCCTGAATAACCCGTTTCTCGGCTTGTGACTAACCCAGGATAATTCAGTGGACTGTATGGTTGAACGGTGGTCTCTTTGTGTGTGCGGGGTTGAAGCCAGAACTCCAAAGTCCTACCCTGACATTTGAACACTTTGAACATGGGATGCTGGTACACTGGAGGCCATTTTTTGATGGGGTTGAGGTGGGGATGGCGAAGGCTTACCGAAGTGGTGCCTTACATGGTGATCAGGGTAGGGTGTTTTAGCTGCTTGGGCTAACAATATTTAACTGTCAGTCATATGTCTTGAGAGCTCATTAATCACTATTAATAGTGGTACATGGGGGTTGAAAATAATGGTGTGGGAAGATGGGTGAGGAGCCAAACAGGTATTTACCACCTGTACAACTTCCATCCTAATAAACTGGAACAGAAACAAACCACACCAGGGTTCCTGAAGGACTATCTCCTCCCATACTGTCCAGCCGACCAAAACTTAGAGACACAAGTGGCTGGAGTAGAGGGGAAATAGTTATATTCCTCTGCAATTTGCTCTGTCAGCAGGTACCCGGTACAGTCAGAAGCTAGTTTTGATTGCACCTGAAGTTGATAATAATTTGTTCCTTAACAGTGATGTTTCTGTGAATTTCTTTGCTGATAAAATCTCTCTTATCCTCCACTATTAGGGTGCCAGAGAGAAGGTGGATCTGTTACCTTAGGTGTCAAAAAGCATCTGCTTGTCAGTGCTCTAAATATAAATTCAGATTGATTTTGCCTCTGGATGCTGGCAGGATCCTAGGTGTTGTGAAAAGCACCACTGTCCCATTTGATCTTTAGCCCATGAATTTGTAAAATCATGACAGGAAAAGGTAGCAGGATACCTATTTATTTATTTATTTATTTAGTAATATTTCCATACTGCCTCTGAAGAGTCCTGCTTGAGGTAGCTTGCAATTGAAAACCACAGTATAAATACAAGCCGATAATAAAAACACGAGCCATTAGACATCAGCCGCAAAACAGAGCAGACCGTTAAACATCTAATTAAAATCCTGAGTTAAAAAGATGGGTTTTAGCCTGGGCCTCAAGAGGGAGGACGTTCCATAGGTGAGAAGCCACCACAGAAAATATCCTGTCTCTAGTCACCACTGGCTTCACCTCTGAAGGCAGAGGCACAAAGAACAGGGTTTGAGAGGTAGATTTTAGCTGGTGGGCTGGATAGTATGGGA
The DNA here is from genome assembly GCF_021028975.2 of Sphaerodactylus townsendi. Lineage (NCBI taxonomy): Eukaryota > Metazoa > Chordata > Lepidosauria > Squamata > Sphaerodactylidae > Sphaerodactylus > Sphaerodactylus townsendi. The sequence goes on from NC_059436.1 coordinate 6,647,732, forward strand.
GGAGATAATTCTTCAGGCACCCTGCCCCCAAGCCATTTAGGGTCTTAAAACTAAGAACCAGCACTTTGACTTTCCCCCAGAAACAGATGGGTAACCAGTGCAGATCTTTCAGCATGGTGATATCCCTGCAACCAACCCAACAATAGTCTCAGTGGATCAACTGACGTTTCAAAACCATTTTCAAAGGCAGCTCCACACAGAGTGCATTACACTAACATAACTTGAATGTCCCTTCCTTGAGACAGGGTATTTTTCAGAAGCCTTTGAACAAAATAGTCATTAGTCAGCTTCTTTAAAAGTCTTCACTTGGTTCAAAAACTTCTCTAAAATGGTTCAAAACATCACTGAATAAAGATTATTTGGCCACCTGGTTTCTAGCATTCCTCAGCTCTCTCCCATGTACTGGGTATATTTGCGATTTTCCTTGTAGAAACTAAGGCATTTCAACAACAACAACAACAACAACAACAACAACAACAACAACAACAACAACAGCAACAAAATTTTATTTGCTAAGTCATAAATGATGCATTTTATGTTATTAAAGCAATGAAAATAAGGCTGATTCCACATGGGCCAAAAACAACGGTGTGAAAACAGTGTGAAAACGGTATAAAGCCTTTTACACTGTTTTAAACCCTTTTAAACCATTTTCACACCATTGTTTTTGACCCATGCGGAATCAGCCTAAGTTTTGAGCATATGTTTCAAACATCTCTGAAATTATTATTTTTTTCTTAAAAAGGTCTTGAGATTTTACATATGTCGTCTGAAGTTATACAGGCCAGCACTAAGGTTACCATTTCACCTGCTTTTTTTTGTTAAGAACTAACTTCCTGAGATTGTACAAAAACATCAAGGAGTGAAGGTAAAGGTGAAAAAAGCCACCAAGGTGAAAAAAGAATGATGAATTAAGGATCTAAAAGAAGAGATACCGTAAGGTGTTTTGGGTCCTCGTTGGGGAGGAAAGCTGCATATAAATACTTACATTAAAAACATTAATTAGATACATTTACAAGTGGCGCTTTAAGTCAACGGCATGTTTGAAATGCAGGAGGAGGTGAAAAAAGCAATGATTCCATCAGCATTTGATTCGCTGATAAGCATGTCTATCAGAAGCATTGCAAAAGGGGGGGGGGGGGAGAGTTTCCTGCATGGAAAAGATAAAAACAGTGAGAAACCTTTTAAAGAGATTTTGACTGCTGGCCGTTAGACATGCTGATAATTCAGGTTTTCACTCCACAACTGTAATGACTCCAAATCTCAACTATGATAAAAATGGAAACTCTAGGATTCTGTAGATGGAGTGAAATGCAAACAGATCTAGGGATGATTTCTAATTTCCCATTGTTTTGACCTGGAAATGACAATTATATAGCATGCGTCTAAATGAAGTACATTGTACCATAAATAAATACCATACAAATGTTATATAAAAACGAACACATGGGCATAGAACATGAACAAATCTAAAGCCGACAGGGAAAAGCAGAAGACTGAAACCATTAAATGGATATAAAACAAAATGAAATACAGAATATTTGCTCAGCGCTAGCTAGATTTTATACTGAAGAGGTGAAATCCTGAAAGGTATGGAGAATTTGCCTTACTAAATGCTGTGGTAGGCAGGGGTTAGCCTTAAGGGTCAGCGGAGGAATGACCTCCCCCTAGAGTGTAAGCTCCACTTTTGTAAGGACTATGGAACATCTGACAGTGAAAATCCTTTCCTCTTTTAAGTTAAACAGCTGCAAAGATTTCAGCAATATCTGTAATCCCCAATGTGTAATCCCACAGTATGGAAACTCACTTCCCTTAAATACCTCCCTCTGGCATAATTGACTTTTCATGCACATTTTAATAATGATATTTCAGCAGGTTGAGAAAGGTCCTTTTTTTTCAAATTATGTTATGGGCCACGGGGAGGGAGAGTGTGCTATAAAACTAATTACCATTTCTTTTCTGGCGGAGTCCGCACAATGCATGGTGTTTGCGTGCGTTTATATGCAAGTGTAAAGGTGTACTTACTTGGTCAAGCCTAATTCGCTGCCTGAATGGATGTTGCGTGTGTGTGTGTGCGCGCGCGCACGTGCATTTTTGCCTTCACCCACATTGAATAGGGAGCATGGGGTTTCAAATGGGCAGGGTTGGCTGAGCTCATGGCAACTCAGCCAATCAAACAGAGGCGTGGAGTTGCTATTGAAGGCAGCTGTGCTCCCCGGGCCACGGGCTGGTTGCCGCAGCAGCTGCACACAAGCAAACTGGCTTTCATTATGGCCTTAAAGAAAGAACTTAACAAATTGGCCTGATTTCTTGATTTAAATTTATTAGACTAGTGAGAGAAAAAGTGTCCAGATAGACCTACTGGAACCAAAAGCAGCTGACCACCTTGCTCCCATCCCCCGCCACCACCAAGATAGGTTAGACTGAAGGAAAGTGACTGGCCCAAGGTTGCCCAATGACCATACATGGGTCTCCCAAATCACAGTCCAACCAGCATCATATCTGCAGCAAAAAACACCCAAGGTAAGCAGTGAAATTGTGCCCCCCCCCAGCATGGTGGTTGGCACCCCCCTGACCCCATGGGCCAGGCTTGCTTGATACCACTACTGCAGGGTGGGCTCATGCAGGGAACTGCTGTTGGAGGCAGTTCCTGGAGAAGTCTAAAGAGGAAAGGTCTGCCATGTGGCTTTGCTCCCCCACCCAAGCTCACATCACCTGCAGGGCAACTCAGCAGGTCCCTTTGCGGATGCTTTTTTTTAGCAGGGGGGACTCTATTGCATGGCATCCCACTGATGTTCCTGTCCTCTTCTGGCTCCACCCCCAAACTTCCAGGAGCTTTCTAGCCTACTCCCAATCTCCTACTAGTGGCCCACAGGACCTGGTAATCTTATGAGGACAAAAAGAGGTTTTCCCAATACAGATGTACATTGGCTGTGGGACTGTGACAAGGGGTGGAGAAGGAACACATTTGGGGATGAGCAGCCATTAATTAAACCCTGGTTATTGCTTTATATGAGGGGAAAAGAACAGGATGGTGTCTCTTGAACAGGATGGTGTGTGGGTAAGGATTAAGAAGGTGGGGGAGGAATGCTGGCTCAGTTGGAAGTCAGGTGATGGGGAGGCAGTCCATACTAGCAGCCTTCAGATGCTTGTTGTAACTGACTGTGATCAATTGGTTGTAAATACTACTGCAATCGATCCAACTTTCAGATGCTGCCTGTAAGTTGTAACCTGCTTTAAACTGGAGGGTCATGTTCAGTTATGCAGAGCAGCCATTCATAAATCCAGTTTACCCAATATATTGGAGTTTCATGTCTTCATTTTGGGGTGCTACGGTGATTATTTATTTTTTTTAAGAGGAGAGAAGCCTAAGAGAGCAATTCGAAGCAGGTCTACTTAGAATCCTTCTCAGGAATCTCAATTCAATAAGGATTACTCCTGGGCAAATGTTCTTAGGATTGCACAGTAAATGTATTTACTATGCAATTTATCTTAGAATCTTAGAATCATAGAGTTGGAAGAGACCACAAAGTCCAACCCCCTGCCATGCAATTTATCTCAACCCTAATTAAACTTGTCATGAGGGTTACTTTGTAGGTTTACAGTCCAATCCAGAGCTCCTGGAGGCAGGATGCAGCACCATTTTGGTGCTGTCCCACCTTTTCCAAAAGGGCTTCTTGGCACCATGGGGAGACAGAAAACAAACAAAAAACCCCTCTTTTCTGCTTATGCCATCCAAAAGGCATGAGCCTAAACCCCCAGTGCCACCATTCTGGCAGACTAAGGCTGGGTGGAAGCCAACTAGTGTCAGCTACACCCCTGACCAAGGCAGCCAGGATACAAGAGGCTCCCTCCAGCAGATTTGCCCTTCACCAGAGTAAGTGCCCCAGGGAAGGCAAATCTGCCAGTGCAAGCCCCATGCCACCTCCATTGGAGGATCCTCCATCAGAGGATTCAGTCCCTCCACCTCTGGATTGGGCTGTTATAGCACTTTTGCATTCCCAAGTAAGTTAATAGCACATGTTTTCTCATCCCCCCCCCTTTACAAAAAGAGAGTATTCAAGAGGTTTGTTCCTCTTGTTGTGTGTATAAATTTTGTAATATTTGTGTGTTTGAAATTTTAAAATATTTTTATTGGACAATAGAGCTTTTAGATCTCGAAATAGTTACCAGTAGCATGCATGCACAGAGGCACTTGAACTACAACTGGTAAAATCTTGAGCACTCAGGCCCCTTCTGCATGTGCAGAATAATGCACTTTCAATCCACTTCTAATGCACTTTGCAGCTGGATTTTACCACCTGGATTGAAAGTGAATTATTCTGCATGTGCAGAAGGAGCCTCAGTTATGTAGGATTCATAGCTTATTTTTTACTTAATTTCTATTCTGCTTTTTCCCCAGTGGTGACCTGAAACAATTTACATCATTCTCCTCCTCTTACATCATACTCCATTCCTCCTTTTCATCTGTAAGACACTACCCAATCTGTTTGCCAACTTGTGGGTTATTCCACCCAGGTTCTGAGAACAGAGGGGTAATGGAATTGCACCTAATTTATCCTTGTCCATACACAAAGCTCTGTTGAGAGATGTAGTTCATCAAGACCATTAAAATTGATTGTAGGTAGGGATGCTACTGGATTTAGTGACAACTCAATGCCAGAGTTAATTTTTTATTTGGTTTCCTAGAGTTACTGATCTTTTGGTGGGGCCAGGAGATCTCTCAGAATTACAATTGATCTCCATACTACAGAGATCACATTCCCTGAAGGACATGGCTGGTTGGGGCGGGGGGGTTTCACTCTATGGTATTATACTGTGCCTTGCCTCCCCAGGCTCCGTCTCCAAATCTCCAGAAAATTCATTACCCAAAGTTGCTAACGCTACTTCACCTGCAGGAACAGATTCCATAGTTTTTCTCCCAACCATATTAATGAAATTCCACAGAAGTATTGTCCTTGAAATTGATAGCAAGTTTTGAGCTGAGTGTTTATAAATGGCACATAATAAAACAAAAATGGTGTAAAGTATAAACAAAACAAATTAATCAGGAAATTTGCCAAAGAAAACAAGTAGGATGGAAATGGTCTTCGTGACCAGGCTTGCAAATTAAAAGAAATGACAAAGAATGTATACCCCTAAGTGTAGGCCAGAAACATTCTCATTTTATAGGCTTATGTTTCTGGGATATTTACCATTCATTAAAATGGAGGTTGATGCATAACTCCAAGTGGAATAGGCCCTTAAGTCACAGATACAATTGACAAAGCTGTACAGCCATCATTACCTGTTTTTCTCGGAACAAATGTTCCAAATTGTACAAGAAACGGCCAGATGTATCACACCATGGTTCAGTGTATTGGAAGGACAAACAAGTAAATTAAAAATGCCTACAGAAGCTAAACAGATCACAGTACAGCTTGAGCCCTGGTATAAATGTTATCTCACTGAATGGGAACAGTTCATTGATTCATTTATTTCATTTATAACCCTTCTTTCTTGCTGGGACTCATAGTGGATTTCAAAAGTTAATAACAATGCAGTGAAACATTATAATAGAAATAATAGATACAATAAACAATGCAGTAAAACTGCCTAACATTTTTCACAGACATTTTAAACTTCAACCCTATTCCTTGTATTAAAACGGAAACAAAAACAAACCTTCCTGAACAATTTTGTTTTCATATTCTGTAAAATGATGAATGTGTGAGAGCTGTCCTGACCTCTTCAGGTGGGTTATCCCAGTACAGAGAATGTTTTGCTATGGGCAGATGTTGTTCATACCCATTTGCAGAGTGTCCCCTAGTAAAGGCTTTGCTCAGGTAAGCTAATCTCACACCAGAGCAAATCAGGTGAGGCCATTCTACAGATGTGGGTCCTAGGCCTTGAAGGATTTTACAGAAAATATCTAGCACCTTTAATTGAATCATGCAGGTGTAACCCCCATGCCCAGAATGGGTTGAACCAGTAAGGGGGTGGAGACTCAGAGCAGCAGAAAGGCAGCAGACCTCATGTAGTTGGAGGAGACAAGGCTACCAGACTCGGACCTTGATTTCTATAAGCCCTTAACACCTTGTTAAGGTCTTCTTTTTGTGGTTGTAATGGGTGAGAGTTCTCCTGGAAACCTTCATCATGTTGAAGCCTGTTCATCAAGCCCTTGGAGTCTTCAGGAGCCAACCCACTTGCAAAGAAGAATTGGACTTGGCAGTATCAGTAGACTGTAACTAGAAGGACTTGAAATGCAACCTGAACAGGCCCTTGAATTGTAATGTTAAATGTTGATGTTTAATGTTATTTGTAAAGAGAAGTAAACTGTTTTGTTTAAATTTGGTTCTTTGCAACTCCTTCCAAGTACTGCCCCTCAGAACCCACAAGCTGAGGTTACACAGGCACTAACCAGTAGAACAAGTGCAGAATAGATTAATGTGCATATTCTGCCTAGCTCCTGGTAGTAATTAAGCAGTGGCCTTCTACATAAGCTGCCTTCTACTGAACCAGAACATTGTTCCATTAAGGTCAATATTGCCTGCTCAGTTTGGAAGTAGCTCTCTAGGGTCTCAAGCAGAGGTCTTTCACATGACCTACTGTTAAAGGGATGCCATGTTGAAGAGGGAGCAAGCTTGTTTTCTGCTACCTCAGAGACTAGGACACAGAATAATGGATTCAAGGTGCAGAAAAAGAGATTCCATCTAAACATTAGGAAGAACTTCCTGAATGTCAGGGTTGTTCGACAATGGAATTCACTGCCTTGGAGAGTGATGCAGTCACCTTCTTTGGAGGTTTTTAAACAGAGGTTGGATGAACATATGTCGGAAGTGCTTTGATTGTGTGTTCCTGCATGGCAGGAAGTTGGACTTGATGGCCCTTGTGGTCTCTTTCAACTCTATGATTCTATACTGCCTGGTCCTTCTAACCAGAGATGCTGTGGATCAAACCTGGGGCCTTTGACATGCCAAGCAGATGTTCTACCACTAAGCCAAAGCCCATTCCCAACTAAAGCTTCTGAATTGTCATCAAGGGCGAAATCACGTAGAGTGTGTTACAATAGTCTAGTTTCAAAATTTCTATGTGATGAATCTCTGTGGCCAGATTGGCTGAGTCAAAGCAGGGAGCTGTCCTCCAAATTAAATGGTATTCTCAAAGACCTCAGCCTTCCTGATCAGGACCTGTATCAATTGGAAGTCTAAAACAGTCACTCTTGATATCAAATCAAACACTTTACAAAAATCAGGAGACTAGTCAGAAGGAAGCTGAAAAGAAAAATCAAGGGTCAAAGGGGACACCTTGGAAAAACATCCCCCTAACTTTAAATATATACTGATAGGACTGAACTGTCTGAGACTGTGAAGAAGAAAAAAATATCTTGGGGTTGTAGTGGACAGCTAGATGAAAATGATGACTCAGTATGTGGCAGCAGTGAAAAAGGCAAATCTCATGCTGGACATTCATAAAAAAGGGATTGAAAATGAAATGGCCAGCATAATAATGCATTTGTATAGATCTATGGTGGATCCCCTTTTTAAATGCTGTGTGCAGTTCTGATTACAATTTTATTTATTTATTCTATGCCACTTCTTCAGAGTCCTACTCAAGAAGGCTTACAACGAAAATAATAAGTTATCAATGTAAAAACAATCAACCATTAAAAGATATGGCAGAGCTGGAAAAAAGTGCAAATGATAACAACACAGATGATTTAGGGGCTAGAACTTCTATAAGGAAAAGCTAAAGATGTTGCAAATTCTCAGTGCAAACAGAAGACAAAAACTTTTCTCCCTGTCTTATAAAACTAGAACGTGAGAACACCCAATGAACCTTATGTGCAATAGATTCAGGATGTACTTCTTTACACAATGGCCCTTTCCGCACGGGCCTCTGGGCGCCCTCACACCGGCAGGAATTCTGCCGGTGGAAGGGTGGGGGCCGTTCGCACGCGAGCATGCGAGAGGCCCCCGCAGAGGCCGGCACAGGAGAGGCGGCTCCGCACCAGGGGTCGGAGGACAGTGAGGGAGGGTCTTAGGAGGCCAGCAGGGCGACGACGGCGATGAGGTAAGTGGGAGAGGGACGGGGTAAACAGCGTGTTCCCGGCAGTGCCGTTCGCACCGCGCCGCCGGGAACACGCTGTTTACTCAAAAACCTGCAGTTCTAAGGGGTGTTTTTGAGGGCAGCCTGACGCCGCCCTGGGGGAAGGGAAGGGGAGCCAGGTCGGCGCTGCTGCATTTCAGCAGCGCCGCCTGTGCGAACGGCTCCCCGGGGACAGCGTTTTTGCCGTCCCCAGGCTGCCGTTTTTGGCCCGTGCGGAAAGGGCCAATGAGTCATTGCATTGTGGAATTCATTGCCAGTAAACAAAGTGATAGCCACTAGCACCGATATCTCTAAAAAGGAACCAGATAGAATCATGGGGCATGGGGCATTGGTGGCTACTAGCCATGATGACTAACAGGAGCCTCCACATTCAGAATAATTAAACTTCTGAACGTTAGTGCTAGAGAACAACTATTGAAGGATGCTTGGATTATTCTATGCCCTGTTTGTGATGAGGGCAATTGGTTGCCACTGTATGAAACAGGATTAGAAAGGCCACTGCTCCAATTCAGCAGGGCACTTCTTATGCTCTTGTGACAAGACAGAGCAAAAAGTATTTCAGGTCTAAAACTGAAGGCAGAAGAAAGTTTTCTGCCTCTGTTTCACTCACAAACAAATTCTATAGGAAACAGACAAGGGGATGTTTACATAACAAAGAAAACTGTCTTACTTATCACTAGGTGTATCTATAGAGCCTGAACTTCCAATCACGTATTCCTGTTTAGTTGATGGCCTTTCTGAAAGAGATAATTAATAAGGTGTTTGTTTCTAGCTTGTCTCAATTTAATTTCAACAATCCTAAGGTTGAAAAAATATATACCCAATCAAGAGACCATTTGGTGACCTTAAGGCCACCTGAGATATCTGCTCTGCAGGAGGTACTTACAATATATCCTGTTCAGGATAAAGATGAGAGGAGATTTGTGAATTCATCCACCATTTCCTGGACCACTTTTATTCTGGAATGCTCAGTTTGACTCCTAGTGCCTTGGGGACAGGACTAGGTAGGCAACAGGACCTATGAGGAGCATTCTAGAACAAAACAGTCCAGAAAATGGTGGATGAATTCACAACTCTCCTATCATTTTCATCCTGAACAGGGTATAGCATGTCCTTAAGTGTATTTCTATTTCCCAAACCTTAGAAATTCAAATGATTTAAAGTCAGTTCACATAACTGATCAATCACATTTCCTCATGTTTTGTTATTATCAGATTACATTGTTCATACAAGTAAACTTGCATGCATGGGAAAGTATTTGGTGAAGGGAATGGTTGATTATTTATAGGAACTGGCTCTGTTACTTGCTAACATTACTCACTAATACAATTTAATACAAGGGGCCCTAACTCATAGGTGCCATAATGTCCATGGACACCTTCTTCTGGTGCCTACCAAGAGTTTTTAGAAAGTGGGTGGGTCTTTTCACCTTCTTGTTGGCTATTGGAGATTTGATCGACTGTGCAGATTTTTTAAAATGTTGCTTTGGAAGTAGCTGCCACTGCAACACATGGATCTTCACTGTATTACTGAAGTTAAGCTGCAGCAATCAGTTTGTGGCTGGTACCACTTTTGGGGGCATCCATTTTGCGTCTGTGCCCCCCCCTCCCAAATGCTCGCAGGCTCAAAAGGGTGGGGGAAAGGCTCTCCAACATGACTCTACAAAATATTTTGAAGTTTTTCACAGAGATACTTTCACAATTTTCCCAATCTCATCAGAGCTGGAAACTGACCAAGGTTGGCCACTGGATGGGAGACCACCAAAGAAGTTCAGGGTTGTTACTCAAAGGCAGGCAATGGCAAACCACCTTTGAATCTCTTGCCTTGAAAATTTTAGAGGGTTGCCTTAAGTCAGCTGCAACTAGACAGCCCCCCCCCCCAAAAAAAATCTGAAATGGAACCAATGACTTAAGATTCTAGTAATATTCCACAGGATTTTCTCGTGCACTATGCATGCCTGATTAAGCTATAGGTTTCAGTTGTTTCTATTCATTCATGTACGTTACCTTCCCACACACATTAATATAACAATGTAACAAAAACACTGTTACTACAAACATAATATTTGAACACCACAGTTATTGTTTTTTTGAAGATAATCACGGGTAGTTCAATGTATGACCAAATCCCACAGGTGTTGCTTGGAATGTGTTTGTCCTTCACTACAGCCTTGTGCAACCTACACTGGAGACAAAGCCACAAAATCAGCAGTGGGGCTTGTCTGCCATCTGCTGTTCAGAAGAGAGAGCAAGTCATACAGTTTAAAATACAAGGGAGCTTAGCTGGTACTGAATGACAAACAATTCTTCCTGTAGCAAGGGCAGCCTATCACTTCAAAAAAATCTGGGAGGAATAAGTCTTGTTCATTAACCTGTGTGTTGACTGAGCAGTTCAGCATCAGCCATATCAGTCATGTGTCTCTGTGTTTGTTAAGTGCTGTCAGGTTGCTTCCAACCTATGGCAACCCTATGAATCAACATTCTCCAAAATGTCCTATTGTAAATAGCCTGGCTCAAGCTGAGGGCCATGACTTCCTTTGTAGAGTCAATCCTTCTCATGTAGGATTCCTTTATAGAATCCTTCCTTTATAGAGTCAATCCTCTTCTGCTGCTGCTCTCAGCTTTCCCTAGCATTATTGTTTTTTCCAATGACTCTTCTCATCATGTGACCAAAGCACAACATTCTCAGTTTAACCATTTGAGCTTCTAGGGATAGTTCAGGGTTGATTTGATCTAGAACCCAATTGTTTGTTTGTTTGTTTTGGCAGTCCATGGTATCCATAGCACTCTTTTCCAATGCCACATTTTAAAGTAATCTACTTTCTTCCTGTCAGCTTTCTTCACTGTTTAGCTTTCACATCCATGCATAGTAATAGGGAATTCTTTGGCATGCATTAATTTGATCTTGGTTGCCAGTGACAGACCCTTACACTGAAGAATCTTTTCTAGCTCCTTCATGGCTGCTTTTCCTAGTCTCCTTCTGATTTCTTGGTTGCAGTTTCCCTTTTGGGTGATGATGGATCCAAGGAATCACCATGTGAAAGGACCCAAATAACTGATTTCAATCCAATGTTGCTGCTTGACCATGGATCAGAGCCTAAAGAACTAGTTTGTTCACTTTCCTTTCCCACTGCTGTAGTGCTGACCAATTCTACTTACTCAACCTAACCTTACTTAACGTAACTTTAGAATTTCCCCTACCAAAAATACAGTGCTTGGGCAAAATAGAACAGGAATCGCACAGAAAGCCAAAAAGGATCTTCTTAAGACTTCTGAAGAGCAAGGTGGTGGTTGTGCAGAGATGTTTTTTAATTTCTTATTTAGGCCCCTTCCACACACGCAAAATGATGCGTTTTCAAACCACTTTCACAACTGTTTGCAAGTGGATTTTGCTATTCCGCACAGCTTCAAAGAGCACTGAAAGCAGTTTGAAAGTGCATTATTCTGCATGTGCGGAATGAGCCAGAGCCTCTGTTTAGAATCACCATGTGAGAATCAAGTTTGTGATTCTTGGTTTTCCCAGTAGTTGCGTTTTCATTGTACTACCCTTTCGCCATTATCTGGGCTTTGATAAATCAGCATTATTTGCTATTCATACAGTATGTGCCTAAATGGCCTGCATTATATGTATAAATTACCACAAAAGTGGTATATTAAAAAAAATAGTTTAGAATGTAACCAAATGTACAAAGTTCACTCTGAGAACTGGAAGATCAAAAGCAGTAATAAATAGGATAATAAATGAAGGGTATTGTTGTCTGTTCCTATGATTTGGCTTTGCACATTCTGGTTTACTTTACCAAATAATGCTGCCCTGTCCAGTCCAGGCACATGTAGTGTTTGGAAAGAAGCTCACACTTCCCATCAACTGCCTAATTTATCCTTCAGACACTGTTGAGCACTTCATGTTACATGCAACCTATATTTGCAAGCAAGGCCTCCAAAATCCCCTAGATAAAAATAGGGGCATATTTGTAATTCTCCTTTTTTCAAAATCAAAGTAACTTGCGAGGTAACTCTTCCACCCCATGATACACAGCAGGAGGCTTTCGCCTTCCTGATGAATACTTTCAAGAGAAAAGCTGCACTAGTCTGTTGTGGCAACCAGAAATCTAATGGCACCTTTAAAACTAACCTGGTTTATTCCAGCATAAGCTTTGTGAGTCAGATGCTGCCAGAACCAGGTTGGGAAACTACTGAAGTTTTGGGGGTGGAGGCTGGGGAAGTTGGGGGTGGAGGCTGATGTCAGTGAGATACAGTGTCATAGAGTCCACCCTCCAAAGCATCAATTTTCTCCAGGAGAACTGAGCTCTGTGGTTTGGAGTGATGAGCTGTAATTCCAGGAGATCCCCAAGTCTCACCTGGAGGCCAGCATCCCTAATATAAGCCTGTGAGAATACAACTGCCACACATAGATGCTTTGGCTCATTCCGCATATGCAGAATAGTGCACTTTCAAACTCCTTTCAGTGCTCTTTGAAGCTGTGCGGAATAGCAAAATCCACTAGCAAACAGTTGTGAAAGTGGTATGAAAACACATTATTTTGCGTGTGCGGAAGGAGCCTTTGACTCCAGCCATTAAGTATTGTTTTCTAGAAAATATGCTTTTCAACTTGTGAGATGACAGCTTCTGTTGAAAAAAAAAAGAGCCTTGCCCACCAAAGATTCCTCCTGCCTCAGGGTAGATTTTTCAAGCTTGCTATTGCCCTTGTCACATTTAATTGCTGGGGAAAAATGTGCCTTTCACTGCTGTTATTGTAAGCATGCCAAGGTTCTTTGAGTGGTGTGAAGGCTAATTTATACTCATTGATTTAAGGTAAATGAGTCTGAAGTTTTTTTTTAAAAAAACCAACAACCCCAAATTGTTCTTGCTCAGCTTCTATGTTTCCGAGGCAATCAGATGCAAACAGTGCAATTCGAAGAACACTTTGCTAGGAGTCAGTCTCATTGAATAGACCTAAGTAGGTTTGCTTAGGATTGCTCCCACAGACATCAACAGCGTAATCCTGAATAGAGTTGCATCCATCTAAGTCCATTGATATCAATGGACTTTGAACGGTTTACCTCTGCTTAGGGCTGCTCTGTTAAATGCATGTACCTAGTGAGGAGATTTTGGAAGTTCCATTTGGAAATATAGAAGCCCTATCTAACGAGGAAGGGCTCCCACAACCTGCAGTGGAAAACCTGTGCTAATTTACCATACAGCCACCTTTCTGGCCCTCTTATTACTAGGCCTGCAGGTCCTACCTATGGAAGAAAGCTGGCCAATGCCTGGTCCCTGACTGATACGTGTCTACACCTCTCTGAAACGGAGTTCTACAATGAAATTACCAGGAGATAATGAGGGTAAAACTGGTGCAGTCATCTCCAAACAATGGCATTTTCTAATATCTTCTGGAATCATGATGTCACTGTGGCACTTTTTACAGTAATAACGAGCCCTAGGCAACACAAAGAGAGAATAAAGTTAACAGTGCTGAGAACAACCAAGAGAATGCAACATGAATAGTATTGCACAAAGGGTTATTTGTTGAGAGCACCAGATCAGACTACAGTGTGAGATAACTAACACCATCTGGTAAAGAGAGTTAGCAGGGTGAATTGGTTAAGAACTGTAACCTGGAGAACTGAGTTTGATTCCTTACTCCTCCACATGAGCAGTGGACTCTAATCTGGTGAACCTGGTTTATTTTCCTGCTCCTCCCTATGAAGCCTGCTGGGTGACCTTGGGCAAGTCACAAGGTATGTGTTATGGGAAGGAGAAAGGAAAGATTTTGTAAGCCACTTTGAAATTCCTTACAATTGTGGGTTATACATCTAAACTCCTCTTCTTCTCTCTAATTTGCTGGAAATCAAAGTGATATTAAAGAGCCAACACTGGCAGGCCTAAACAATGTATACACATGTTTTGCCATAGCTTTGAGATCCTCCCATTCATTTACAATTTCCCCACTTTTCAATGTTGTTAACTTGGATTATATGCTTTGATAAAGCGCTGCCCAAAAGCAGTGTTTGTTACAATTACGCATACAGTTATATCACATTTTTGCAGTGTTTTAGCAATGTACACATCCACTTTGGCAATGTAGAAGGCAGAGAAGACACTTATTAACGGAGGAATCTGAAAATTGAAGAAAACTCTACATTCACCAGCTCTGGATGAGTTTTCAAAAATATTCTAATTCAACTGGAATTAAGAATTCAATGCAGGCTGAAATCCATGTTAAACAACGGAGCAACAAATTAAAACCTCTGCTCATGATGACTACTGTGGATCTTGAATCAGATTTGCAGTGGGAATCCTTATCAGAACTTGCGCTCAGATACTAGAACTACATTCCTATCAGCCTTACCAGCATGGCCACTACATGACAGAGGCTGATGGGAATTGTAGTTCCTGAACATCTGAGATTTATATTCTTTCATAGGTCAGGGACCAGAGGGTCTTACTCCCATCAGTTACGGCCATAATTGGCCATGCTGACAGAGGCTGATGGGAATTGTAGTTCCTGAACATCTGGAGAGCCGCAGGTTCCCTACCCCTGCCCTATATTTTTCAGCCAGCTCAGCAAACTAAAGTGTGTGCCAGGTTCTTATCCATTATCGGCTCCTATTAGTCCATGAATCACAATTCAGCTTATCCTCCTAAGTGAATGCTTTATTAGGACAAAAAGGTATTCTGTCCAGAAATTCACTCTAATGCTAGATAATTGATCTTATAAAAATATACATTTTTGTCCCTGCTGACAGCTGCAGCAGAAAATATTAAAAGTGTTAGATGAGGATCTGGGAAGCCCAGGTTTGAATCCAGATGCCGCCATTAAAGCTAATTGGGTGACCTTGGGCCAATTACACCCTGACCTACTTTTCTGGATTGTTATGAAGATAAATTATAGGAGAGGACAATGCTGTAAGGCGCTTAGGGTCCTCACTGGGAGAGAAGGGTGGAATATAAATACAGAAAATAAAAATAAAATAAATAATAGCACAGGTGTTTTTAACTTCATGGACAATTCTCAGATCTACCCCCATCACTGATCTGTTTGTCCTATCTGAATTTGCTGCTGGGCTCCCTTTCTCTTTCCCTCTTTGACACATTGCACAGCACATAGGTCGCTTCCATTCCTCCCTTGCTGTCTGCAGTGTTGCCTGCCACCACATGCAAACATGTTGCCCCTGTCCCTACTACACAGTCCCATAAAGAACTGCAGAGAGGAGCACTGTGCCATATTACTTTCGAACGAAAGTTTGCTCTTCTTCCAGATCAGTGACTGACTAGTACAAGACAGTTATATCAGTATCTCTTAGGCAGCCCAACTGTTATGTAACTCTGCTGATTGGAACACGTCCCTGTCACCTGGAGGCTAGCATCCCTACTAAATGAACTTTATCAGAGCGCACTTGTAGCTATGTGAAAGACCCTCTATTAAACTTTCAGAGGAAACTCATGATTTGTAACACATCCCCCCAAATCACCCCAATGGTTAATGATTCAGGATTTAAGTGCAATGCCACGACATAAATGCAAGTAATTAAGGAAGGTACCTTTTGACTTCTGCTGCAGATTTGGCAATGAAAAAGCCCATGGTGTTATACTGCATTTTAACAGCTGGGGCTGGATTGATCAGGATGCTGTGGTCAAACATGAAAACCAAAAATCAGTGTCACATAAGAACCATTTCATTTACTGTAACACTTTTTGTTTATTTACCAGTGTTCAGTGATGATGACCATAACTTGCTCACTTGGGATTGTTTTTATGGTTGATCAGTGGGAGAAAATTAGAAAGGCAAAGTTTATCTGATTGTTCACCTTAGGCCATGTGGTCCTGGCTGGCCCAGGCTAACCTGATCTCAGAAGCTAAGCAGGGTCAACCATGGTTACTATTGGGATGACAAGCAAGGAATTCCAGGGCTGCTATGCAGGGGCAGACAGGCAATGGTGAACTACCTCTCTTTTCAGCATAAGTCTGCTACGACTTGATAGCACTTTACAAAGACACAATTCTTTGGCTGGACTACAGTGTTTATGCCATCAAAGGAAAAACAGCTCGCAGGAAGAATGGTTTGGAGAAAAGCAGCAGCTGGGGGACATGAGATTTAATCCTTTCACTCCCCCTACCCACGTGTTTCTCCGTCAATACTACCATACCCAACCCAGCTCAGCCCATCCAGGTGGCATCTTTCTAAAGCTCATGACAATTGTGTCATTAGTAGCCCCTTCACTGCAATTCAGGTTGCACACAGGTAGCTTTGGTTACAGACTTTTTTAGGGGAGGGGGTGAGTAGCTACTTCTAAGATGAACCTGATAAAAATAACTGTCCCATTGCTTACCTGTTGGCAAAAAAACCATGTTTGAACTGGACAGCAAGCAGTATGAGATTCAGCTTGACGAAGCATATTCTAAGAAGAAAGATTAGTTCATGTTAAAATCATGGAAATATATCAATAAGCAAGAATGTTCAAGCCAGGGTTAGAGTTACTGCTTTTTGAAACACAACAGAGCCAGCCAGGGATGTAAGTAAGGGGGCGGGGGCGGTTCTTGAGTTCAAACCCCTCCTATTACATGTCTGACTTGCTTGAAACAATGCATGGAATGGAACAGCTGGAAAGACCCCAGTCACCAAACCCACCCCATAAAAATACCTTTGTCATTGGAGCCAGCATGATATCGGTAAGAGGGGCAGACTCTAATCTGGAGAACTGGGTTCAATTCCCCACTCCTCCACATGGAGCTTGCTGGATGACCTTGGGCCAGTCACAGTGTTCTCAGAACTCTCTTAACCCACCCAGAGGCAGGCAATGACAAACCACCTCTGAACATCTGTTGCCCTGAAAACTACAAGGCGTCACCGTGAATCAGCTGTGACCTGATGGCATACACACACACAAATACACAGAGTCCTAACTAGTCCTTCTATTCCTAGCATGACAAATAAACTGCTTTTCAGGAAAGGGGGAATCATAGTAATAATAGTGAGGGGCATCCAACCATCTGCAGACTTTTTGGAGAAAGACTTTCCCATCTCTCTCCTGCAGTACACTAGATCCTCCCACTTTGGTCCGAGGACACAACAGACCCTCAGGGCAGCATCTATGGCAAAATGGTGATTGGCAGTGGGACTTGAAAATTGCTGCCATTCAGTTTTTCGAACCACTAATTTTTAAAGGGACAGAAAACTCTAGGTGCACTCCAAGCACACCACAAGTGGCAGAACCAACACAGCACTGGTCATTTGTTGTGGCAAATGAGAGGGGTGGACCGAGGTGCATCTAGATCAGTTAGTTATTCATGCTAAGAATGTTTTGAACAACAGACATTTTTTCTCCATTTGACAACTTTCATTTAAAGAATAAAAACTATTTTTACAACAGGATTTTTTTTAAAAAAAAATCCGATGTACCACCTCTAACCAGTGGCTAGATGAACCCCTGTCTGGGATGCTCTAGGCCAGGGGTAGGGAACCTGCGGCTCTCCAGATGTTCAGGAACTACAATTCCCATCAGCCCCTACCAGCATGGCCAATTGGCCATGCTGACAGAGGCTGATGGGAATTGTAGTTCCTGAACATCTGGAGAGTCGCAGGTTCCCTACCCCTGCTCTAGGCTGATTCTAAAATGAGCAGGGGGTTGGACTAGATAGTCCATAGGGCCCCTTCCAGTTCTATGACTCTAAATCAAATTGACCCAGCAATTTGTACCCTTAATTCGTGTTTACATGGGGAATGATGAGTGTCATATTTAAGTCATGACTAAAACCCCCAAACTTTTCACCTCTGTGACTGTGCCCAAAGCAAGTTGTTTAAAAGGACATGGGGAGGGGTTAACTTAAAGAAATTCTTCACTGAGGAAAATGTTGATAAATAATATAATGTAATGTAATATAATATAACAAACATTAAGTAATAATTATTTAATAAATATTAAATAAATATTAAATAATCCCCAGAGGTTGAAGAAAATCTTAAAACTTAAAAAAAATATGCTGAGAGGTTTTAAACTCCCTCTTCACTCACCAAGTAAATTAACAATGTCTGCACACGCACAGACTTATCTTGGTTCTAGAAAGCTGGTAATGCTGGAGTCTAGGAACAACTCCATGCCTCACAGGGGGAGTGGAATCCAGAAGCTTCTGCAGGCCTGGTTAGTAAGGAAATCCAGAACCCTCTGAGGACTTGGCAGCCATGTAGCCTGGAAGCTGCTCTGGACCCAGCTGTGGTGGTAGGAGAGTCCAGGAGCTATTCTGGGTCTAATTGCTGCTGTGGCAGAGTCTGGCAGCTGCTCCAGGCCTGGCAGCGGCAGTATATAATAGCTACTCTGGGCCTACTCAGAGCAGCTCTTTGACACCACCACTGGCAAGGCAGGGTCCAAAGGTGGCTGTGGAGATTTAGAATTATGCCAGGTTTGGTGACAGTGGGGAGATGGGTCTTGCAGACCTCCTCTTTTGTATATGTATGTGTGTGCATATTTGTGATTCTAACTACTCATGAGTTAAGTTCAAGTGTAACAGAAACCTTCAATGATCTTAACCAAGGTTGGTCTGTGAGACCAGGATTTGGCTTGTAGATAAGATCCAAATCCTGGTTTATCTCAACAAAGGTTGGTTTCATCATCATCATTCTTTCCCCCACCATCACCTGTGTAGTGACTTCACCAGTATTCCTGCCTGTGTTGTGGTAAGGGTGATGCTAAGAAATAGCTGGGATGTGACTATGAAGTATCCTAACTATAAATAGTGGAGTGGCCTGTATTGGGATGATCATACAAACTATCATTAGTTTAATTAGTTTTGGTGATGTCTGAACCAAGTGGTAAACACTAAATGATTTTGGCACAATGGTTCTAAATAGGGTTGCCAACTCTGTGGTGGGCAATCCTTAAAAACTCGTGGTTGGGGCCTGGGGTGGATAGGGTTTATTGAGGGAAGGAATCTCACTGGGGTATAATGCGATATTCAGTGTACTCGCCAGAACTACTATTTTCTCCGAAGACACTGATCTCTATCATCTGTAGATCAAGAGTAATTCCAAGAGACCTCCAGGTCTCACCTAAAGATTGGCAACCCTAGTTCTAAAAGTTGATGTTGGTCATGAGGAACATGGAATAAACTGTATCACTGTAAAAATATTTGGCAATTCAACTAGTCCATGGTTTGAAAAACCAGGCATGCTTATCTGGCTAGTGGCTACATAACAAACTGAACAAAGGAGAAAACAAAGAAAAGCTGAGGAAAAGCCACCACCTACCGGCAAACTTCTTTGAAGGTCATGTCTACAAAATCTTTGGAAAGACAGCCAGTCACCACCTTATAGTCCATGCCTTGTTTCTCATGCCAGTCTCCAGGCAAAAAGTTTTTTGTCTGCAATAAACATTTATGAGATAAGTCTTATTTAGTGACTAGGGTTCGAATTTCTTATGGACACCCAGAGCAATCCTATGTTGAGTTACTCCAGTCTCAGCCCATTGATTTCAGAGAGGCTGAATTCTCTCACACATGTTTGGAGGGCACATAAGGGCCAGAGTAGACATGGTACTGACAAATCTGTGTTAAGTAAAGGAATTGGCATATTTCCGCCATTCCATCCTATGTTGGATCAATTCCAATTTGACAACTTTTGATGTGATTGTCGGATTTGCCATGTGACACTATCACTCTCAGGCTATTATATTTTTGTTC
Source organism: Sphaerodactylus townsendi (assembly GCF_021028975.2). Taxonomy (NCBI): domain Eukaryota; kingdom Metazoa; phylum Chordata; class Lepidosauria; order Squamata; family Sphaerodactylidae; genus Sphaerodactylus; species Sphaerodactylus townsendi. The sequence goes on from NC_059436.1 coordinate 6,667,495, forward strand.
CTAGCTGACACTGGGAAGCATTTCCTTTTTGATTATGAATTCTCCATTGAGAGTTAAGGCTATAAGTATCTGATGGTTGTGGGGAAAAGATCAAGACAAACTTCATCAGTGAAGACTGTGTATGAAATGGAATCAGAAGGGAGAAGGGGGAGAGTGAAAAAAGTAGACTATTAGAATGGAAACATAGACTACTGAAGAAAAGGAACAGACTATACTCTGTCTCACTTAAAGAAAAAATTATAACTTCATTTGCCACATGATGGACTGTCTTTGTTTTACAATGCTCCATTTGGGTCCCAGTGCCTACCTAACCAAACTAGATAGGAAAGGAAAGGCAACCTTTACTGATGCAAATGTATTTATATTGTGGAATATAAATAAGCTTTTAATAAATATACATTTTAATAGATACATATTTACAAACATGCCTTCCTTGATCACTGTTAGACCCAGTACTTAACTGAGAGTAATTCAATTCCTTTCCAGTTTTGGAAACTCTTTCTCCGAGTTCCACTCTTCCTTAATCCAGTTTAATTCAGAGAATTTCTAAAATTAATTTTGCAACCACAACATGTGCAGTTTGCCGGAGTTTTTATTCATTTGCATCTTTCCTGCCAGCCGTGTTATTGATGCACACATATGCATTTATAAAAAAGAGTCCTTGATACAATCATACATATGAATGATGTGAAGATTCTTGTAGAATGTGTTACTGATGTGCAGATTTCGTTTTTTGAGATGCATAAATTTATATTGTCTCATAACCAAGGCTCTCAAGATAGTATACAGATAAAATGCACACTAAAAATACAGTAATGATTTAAAAAAAATAGATCCATGCTTTATCTTTAAGGGGTATCTCAGAGCTACATTTTGCTTGTTAACAAAAAAAGGTTTAGGAGGCAGTCAGAAAATAAACTCTGTAGAGCTTGTGGACAATACTAATTTTTGTTCTGCTAATATATAATTGCTTTGACCTGGATAAACCAGGCTAACCTGATCTTGTCAGATCTTGGAAGCTAAGCAGGATAGCCCCTGGTCAGCATTTAGATGGGAGACCACCAAACAATACTAGATGTGTTTTACAGAGGGAGGTAATGGCAAACCTCCTCTGAATGTACCTTGAGTTTGAAACCCTATAGTTTTGCCATAAGTAGCTGTGACTTGATGGGTATAAACAATGATTTCTTCATTGTGATATGGATATAAACAACAATTTATTCATTGTTAACAAGTTTCAAGCAGCCAGATGATTGTATACATGGACATCACAAGATGGTCAATACAGAAATCAATCAGATTACATATTCAAAGCAGATGAAGGAAAAAACTCTATTATATATATATTACAACAATTATATCTATTAATATTTTCAGGTTTTCTGAATCAAATATTTGGGTTTTGAGGTTTACATAATTTTGAAGTCTGATAAACTGGAACCCAAATTTTACTTCTTTTTTGCTTTCGCTTTTGCTCAAGCCTAACAAAGACGGTTCCCATATACAAAGTAAGAAATGCCTGATGTTCAAGCTGGATTCAGAAGAGGAAGAGGCACAAGAGACCATATTGCAAATCTGTGTTGGTTACTAGAGTATATGAGAGAATTTTAGAAGAATGTCATCTTGTGTTTCATAGATTACAGCAGAGCTTTTGACTGTGTGAATCAAGAAAAGCTATGGCTGGCTTTAAAAGATTGGGTGTACAACAGAATCTGCTTGTTTTCATGCACAACCTGTGCTCTGAACTTGAGGCTACTTACGGGACAGAACATGGAGAAACAGAATAGCTTCCAATTAGCAAAGACATCAAGACAAGGATAGTTTTCATCTCTCTGTCTTTTCAATGTATTTGCACAATATAGAAGGAAAACTGGATTAGAATTAGATGAAGAAGAGTGAAAATTAGTGGAACAATTAACAATTTGAGATACGCAGATAACATCACATTACTGACAGAAAGTAGTGAAGACTTGAAATAACAGCTGTTGAAGGTTAAAGCAGAAAGTGTCAAAGCAGGACTTTGAACAGCAAGAAGACAAAAGTCATTACTACGGGGCGATTACTCAGCTTTAAGACTGACAATGAGAAAACTGAAATTGTTCAAAATTTTCTGTTCCTTGGCTCCATCATTAACCAAAAGTGAGATACAGCCTGGAAACCACACAACACCCCAAAAGTGAGATTGCAGCCAGGAAATCAGAAGGAGATTGAGACTGGGAGAGGTAGTCTTGAAGGAATAAAAATAGATTGTTAAGTATAAGAATGTGTCATGGTAACCAAGATCAAATTAATTCATGCTGTATAGATGTGAAAGTTGGAAATAAAGAAAGGTCACAGGAAGAAAGTTGATTCCTTTCAACTGACATGTTAGAGGAGAGCTTTATGGATATAGTGGGATGCTGAAAAGCAATTCAACTGGTTGTAGAAAAAAACCTGAACTGTTCCTAGAAACTAAAATTGATTTGGAGACTACAAAACTTACTAGAAAAGACAACAATGCAAGGAAAAGTTAAAAGTAGCCGGCAACAAGAAAGACCCAACATGGATTGACTCAATCAAGAAAGCCATGGCCCTCGGTTTGCAAGACTTGAACAAGGTTGTTAATGACAGGACATTTTGGAGGTCATTATTCATGTCCAGGTTAGCAGTGGTGGTAAATGAGAAAAGAAACATGATGCATTAAATAGACTGGACTCAATTGTGGACCAAACACCTGTCTTCCTCCCACGTAGCAGTAATTTTGCAAGTCCCCAAGACATACCTGGGGGTTCTCCCGAACAAAAAGTCTGGTCAACAGGGTGGTCAGCCCCGACACTAAGCAACTTTGTGCTATTAATCCAAGCTTCAGTTCAGCAAAGCAGATGACACAATCTCCTTTTTTCCAGTCCCAGTTGGGAAGTTTAGGCAGGTGAACCTGTCAGAAGAAAATAAGAAAAAAGAATGATGCACATTAGTAAAAAATTAACAAAAAAGTTTGATTTGTGGAGGAAAAGATCCATATTATAAAATGTTGAAGGGCCAATTATGCACAGTGAGATTCCTGTGGCTTCAAAAAGCATTGGCTGAGGAGTCTTTGGCCGCTTCTGCACGGAGGCGGAAGCGGTCGGGTCAGCGTAATCCACGCCGACCCAATGACGCTGGGACCGTCCGCATGGACGGTCCGGGAACCAGCTGGGAAGACGGCACAGAGCTGCGCCATCGTCAAAGCGACTCACCAATCCCGCGGCCCTCCAGCATGTCACCGAGGCCAGGGGACACGCCCCCGCAGCCCTGCACGCCTGCTTCAGTGTCGCAGGGCGGGGGGGGTGTCTCCAGGCCTCGGCGATGCGCCGGAAGGCCGGGGACAAGGTAAGTGGAGGGAGGGAGTGGGGGGGGAAGCGCCTGGAAGCCGCTGCTGTTCGCACGGCAGCGGCTCCAAGCCGGCGTTTCTAGGAAAGTGCACTTCCAAGCCCACTCTGGAAACGCCGGCTTCGAGCTGGTTGGGCGGCGCGAGGGCGGTGTGGCTGCGCAGCAGCTGCGCCCCCTGTGCGAATGGCTCCCTGGGGACAGCATTTTTGCCATCCCCAGGCCACCATGAAACGCCCGTGCGGAAGGGGCCTTTGTTTCAACATTATTTGACATTATTACCCAATACCCTGTTTGCAGTGGGGCAGGCATTACCCCTCAGCTGCCTTTTTGCTTGTGTCTGCAGTGGGGAGAGGGGGGCAATGTTCTGTGGGTTCTCTATTGCCCATGCATGATTTAATTTTTAATACAATATTAATTTTTTCTTTAATCTAATGAATACATCAATATATCAATCTATCAATAGATCGATACATAGATGTAAAGAAGACAAACCATTAAAGAAAAGTCTTGAATATGGCATCTGTACACTTTGCCTGAACACTGATTATCTTTTATGGTGGGAAGTGAGGCAGAGTAATAGTGAAATGCAGACTGCAAAACTGCAAAAGGACAATGTGAACTGCTGTTCGCTAAGCTTCCCAGGTTCATGATCATCCATCTCCTGGTATGTTGTAAACGTCAAGACTGACAGGCTTTTCCTGGTATGGTCTGGGATCACTGATTGCTTGTGTATAAAACGACAAGGCTGGAGACATCCCAGTTTGTTGATCAAATGCAGGGGCAAATTGGTTAAGAACATAAGAACATAAGAACAAGCCAGCTGGATCAGACCAGAGTCCATCTAGTCCAGCTCTCAGCTACTCGCAGTGGCCCACCAGGTGCCATTGGGAGCTCACATGCAGGATGTGAAAGCAATGGCCTTCTGCGGCTGTTGCTCCCGAGCACCTGGACTGTTAAGGCATTTGCAATCTCAGATCAAAGAGGATCAATATTGGTAGCCATAAATTGACTTCTCCTCCATAAATCTGTCCAAACCCCTTTTAAAGCTATCCAGGTTAATGGCCATCACCACCTTCTGTGGCAGCATATTCCAAACACCAATCACATGTTGCGTGAAGAAGTGTTTCCTTTTATTAGTCCTAATTCTTCCCCCCAGCATTTCCAACGTAGTTGTTTGAACTGATCGACTAGTCTTATTATTTTTATGTTGTTTAGTGTTAGTTTTAATTTATTAATCTATCAATATGGCTTTTAAATCTTTTTTTTTAATTTGAAGATTTTAAAATATGCAGGAGCAGGGAGGCCATGGGCAAGAGAAGTGATATGGCAGGACAAGAAGTGGGAAGTAGTCGGTAACAGGGAGGAGGGCGAGGGTGAGGGGGGAAAGCAGCATGAGGGAATGGGGGGTAAGGCTAGTCAGGCTGGCAAATCTATCCCACTCTGGCAGCAAAGCAAAATTGAAATTGAGCTATAAGTGAATTTGCTTGCCATGAAGAGAATGAAAAGTGAAAGTGGGGCTAGAGGAAAGACATCCGTACAAGAAATCTTGCCGCAGCAGACATTCACCTCCACCACGCGGCAAATACCTTCTGGTTAATCAGATTTCTGTTAAAACTTCTAAACTAAATGTTAAGGTAGCTTGAAGCTGTGTCTTGGGCTCTAAGTGTTTATTCCATTTGCACACTTCTTCATTGCTTGCAGAGCAAATTGTCTATGCTATAGAACTTTCTCCTGGCTTGGTGCTTTCCAGCTTATCAACATGCTGATCTTCCATGAATAGAAGCTACTTAGGGTTCCTAATGCTGGTTTAGGAAATCCCTGCAGATTTGGGGGAGGAGCCTGAAGAAGGCAGAGAGGAAGCTAAGCAGGGATGTAATGCCATGGAGTCCACCCTTGGAAGTGACCATTTTCTCCTGGAGAACTGATCTCTGCTGTCTAGAGATCCACTGTAATTATAGGAGATCTCCAAAGCTCCTGGCATCACAATACCATATTGACCATTGGAGGGCTGCTTTCACAACAGAATAGAGTGTCCTCTGGGTGGATTCACAGCTTAGGTTCTGATCCTGTATCAGATCCTGCAGATCCAGTCAGGCAGTGATTTTCCCTCTGAGCAAGGAGCTTTGCACTAATACAAATGGTTCTCCCACCAAAGGAAGAGTGTCTGTCATCTGCAGAAGTGTCCTTGCCCCTGAGCAGAGTCTCACCACTATTGAATGGTTTATTCTTTTATTTAAAACATTATCAGAATCCAATTCTGTGGGTCTAAAGGCATTCAAGTCAAATGTAACACTTTTGATGTGTGAGGATTTATGAAGGGTAGGTATGATGGGTTTTAAAAATCTGAGCAGCACACCCTGCATTAGTGGGACTATGCTAGGAGGAGGAGGAGGAAGAAGCAGAAGCAGCAGTAGTAGTATTATGTTGGGCTGCAGTAGTACAGCTAGATTTGAATCCAGCAGTATTTTAGACACCAACAAGATTTTCATGGTATGAGCTATTGAGAATCAGTGCTCAGACAAAGGGACCTTGGCCTCTCAAAAGATTTGCTCCTGAAAATCTTGTTGGTTTCTAAAAGGTTACTGGACTTGCATCTAGTTGATTTATACTGGAAACCTTAAGTCTATCTTTTGACTGCCTAATACCCACAGTAGTTCAAAACACATAATTTAAGTCAGTATTTATCAGTGAAATCCCAAACAGAATTATGCACACTAAGCCCATAACACAATGTAAAAAAGAAAAAAAGAATTAAGAGTTCAGTCAATCTCCATTATAATTTCTATAGTAAAAATATCTGATAGGTAGACAGGAAGATGTATAATGTAATACAACCTTGTTCGAAGACTGGATGATCTGTATTATAACTCTGACGTTGGCATATCGATTCTTGATGGACAACACCCTGCATAAGAAAATGCAGCTGTTCATCAGTGGTCCAGAAAATTGCACATCATTAACATTAGCAATCCAACAGTAAACAATGAAAATACCTTTGTAAAACAATGTCACAGCTGCTATTAGTTACCATTGCTAATGAAAAGCATTTTTCTTCAGTATCTGACTAGTCCAATAGAAGATATTATTAAGTCCATTTTCCCTCTTTGTGTGGTTATGGCAGCACAGGCAGTAACATTGCCCAGATAGAGGTCAAATCAGATGCCACCTGGTTGGGTTTCCGGTACTCCTCTTGAATGACAAAATAAATTTTGGGGTGAAAGACCACCTCTTCTGTCCTATCTTACCTCATGATGTTGGTAGTGTCTTCAAGGTAGGGTGTGGCAGAACACGTGTCAGCTAAGATGAGACATGCGGCAGCTTCTTTTATCTGTTTTCCAGGTAGGGCGGGGAAGAATGGAAAGAAAGTAAATCAGCAGACCAGTTCTGTCTATGTTCCCTTGAAACTAAGCATGACTGTATTTCATTGGATCTTTCCCCCAATAAGTGTACACAGGATTGCAGATTCAGCATTCAGTTAGTCAACACAGTTAAGAAATAATCTAACATAATCTTGTGTAATGGAATTTGAAATGGGGCACTGAGCCACTATTATTCCAGTTGTGTAGACAGAGACAATGGCAGAAGGGGAATGTGAACCCAGATTTCTTGGATGCAAGTTGACTGCACTATGTATTTGAAATATTCTGTCTTTTATAGCCCTCCTGCTGATGAACAAAACCAATTAATAGTATGGGGAGGGCATCCACTACTTCACAGTATCATGCTCATATCTTTATACCGGGGATCACTGACCAAGCTTTCTTTCCATTGGCTTTCTGACTGCCTTTCTATGGTCCTTTCTGCACAGGCCTTGTTTTGTCTGCACTGTGCAGGTTCCCAGCAGAGGTCTTTCATGTCAGCTACCACAAGATTCTTTCAACAAGGAATGTCAGGAATTGAACCTGGGACCAAGCCAAGCAGGTGCTCTACCACTGAGCCACAGCCCCTTCCCTAGGCTGGCACTGGGCCATCTTATTTGGAATAACATATTGTGACTGGCAGTGGCTCTCCAGAGCCCCAGTCATCTACAACTCTGCTGTCTGAGATCTTTTGAAGAGAACACACATTTATTGTGGGCTCTCCCCATTCCATGGAGAAGACACGCCTCCTTATGGATATACAAGACCTTGGGTTTGGTTTTTTTGTTCCATGGAAGTGAACTCATGGTTTGAGGATTTCTCTGTAAGGTAGTCAGAGGTGGTCCTTACCTGAACTCTCTGCAGATCTTCATTCTTCAATACAGAGCCTTGGAAGAAAGAGGCATAGGCAGAATAGCATCTGAGTACAGTTTCAAGTTCCAGGTTGGGGGGATTTCTACATAGGAGAGATGTTTGGAGACAGGTTGAACAGAATGCTGCCAGCCTTCTCATACTTCTCCATGCTTTCTGTTTTGGTATCATTACCAGTCTGATGAAGTTTTTGAATGACCCTGAAAGATTTTCCAGTTGGTTCTGATAATGGCTTTGAGCTACCAGCCTTGTGCTGATGTTTAAAGCTCTTGCAGTCCTGCACAAGTAGTATGGAGGAGGATCACGACTACCAGTTCTATCTGCAAACCTCCATGTATATAGATTGATGTCGACTGGGAACTTTGTATGCATACATGTGTACGTACATGACCTTTGCATGCACAGAAAAAGTAAGATCCAAGTTATCCATATATATAAAATTCAAGCAAATAAACTAATGTATACTTGTGCATTTATCTGTACACACAGGTAACTGGAGATGGGACCACTGGGCTCAGCCCAATGCACCTCAGCACATGTGGAATGTATGTGCTTTGAAAAATGTAATAAGGTTGCTGTTGCACTGAGGAAAAGAATGTGAAATGCCAATATGTTCTGCATTTAGACAAGAGTTCAAGGCCATTTCTAATGATGTCCCTGATTTCCTCTGATAGAACAGCACAGTAACAGTTCAGTTTACTTTTTACACTTTTGGGTGGGAGAGGAATACCTGGAGATTTTGTGGGCAGAGCCTGAGAAGGATGACATTTAGGGAAGGGTGGGACTTTAATGTGGTAGAATGCTAAAGAGTCCACCTTCTAAAACAGCCACTTCCTCCAGCTGAACTGATCTTTGTTGGCTGGAGAGTACTTGTAATTTTAAGAGATCTCTGGCCACTACCTGGAGGCTGACAACCCTAGTTTAGCCAGTGTTGGGTAGTGGTTAAGAGTGATAGACTCTGGAGAACTGGGTTTGATTCCCCATTCCTCCATGTGAGTGGTGGACTCTAAGCTGGAGAATAGGGTTTGATTCCCTGCTCCTACACATAAAGTCTGCTGGGTCACCTTGGAAAAGTCATTATTTTCTCCAAACTGTCTCAGCCCCACCTACCTCACAAGGTGTCTGTTGTGGGGAGAGGAAGGGAAAGGAGTTTGTAAGCTGTTTTGAGTCTCCTAACAGAAGGGAAAGTGGGAGTATAAATCCAAACTCTCCTTCTAGTGGCTGTAAAAATGTCACCCCTCCCCCAAGAATCAAAACAATGTGATTAAACTAAGGAAATAACTCAAGCAGGAACTGATACTTACTCTCCCAGGAAGATAATCTCGGTGGTGATCTCTCCTGTGTCCTGAGAGAGGAAGTTTCTTAGAAAAGCTGTCACGCTGTTTAGAGTGATATCACCACAAACAATAATAAACCTGCAGAAACAAAACGTGCATGTTTGAAAAATGTAGTACGACTAATTCAGATCTAGTTCTGCTTCTTGTAGCCAAAGTGATAATTCAAATATTTACTGCAAGGAAGTCATTGTTTAAGTGAGCTGTGTTCAGAATGTACTTATGTGTATTTAGTCAGAAGTAAACCACCTGCAATACATTGAACTTAACCTTATCTAAATATATTTATCATTACAGCCCAAATTTGATTTCTTCCCTACTTATTTGATGCTGGAAATAGATCTACTCATATGTACCTTTGCACTGAAATGCATTGAAATGAAGCCATTGCAGGTGAAGGAGATGCTTGTTTATGCATCAGAACCCCATATTTCTAGAAGAAGTATCAGTTTTTATATCCTGCTTTTAAGGAGACTCAGAGGGGCTTACAAACTCCTTCCCTTCCTCTCCCCATAACAGACAGGTGAGGCTGAGAGAGTTTGGAGAGAACTGTGGTTGGTCCAAGCCACCTAGCAGACTTCACGTTCAAGAGTGGGGAAACAAAACTGATTCACCAGATTAGAGTTTGCCACTCATGTGAAAGTCAATAACTTTTACTGTTCCTTTTTTGTTTGTTTCCGAATTTGGCACAGAATACTGTGTATGTGCTTGTTTGACAACCTTTCAGTTGCTCTATATTGCCAGTGATCACTGATGTGGCGTAGGAGTGGCGTAGGAGGTTAAGAGCTCGTGTATCTAATCTGGAGGAACTGGGTTTGATTCCTAGCTCTGCCGCCTGAGCTGTGGAGGCTTATCTGGGGAATTCAGATTAGCCTGTACACTCCCACACACATCAGCTGGGTGACCTTGGGATAGTCACAGCTTCTTGGAGCTCTCTCAGCCCCACCTACCTCACAGGGTGTTTGTTGTGAGGGGGGAAGGGCAAGGAGATTGTAAGCCCCTTTGAGTCTCCTTACAGGAGAGAAAGGGGGGATATAAATCCAAACTCTTCTTCTTCTTCTTCTTTGTAACAATATTAAAATATTACCTTAAAGTCATGTGTGTGTGCATTGTGTTTTACTAGCATCTGGGAATATATATGTGAACCAATAAAACATTGCACAAAAATCCTGTTGTGATCACACATCAAAGCAAGATTGCTTCTTTGCAGTGTATTATTATTGCATAAGTGTGCATCAGTAACATCAGGAGAGAAAGGTATATATGAATAAAAAAACAAAAAGTTGTGTGTGCATGTTGAAGCTTTAGTAAGAGTATTTGGGAGGAGCAGAACTCACAGTTAGCCAAACTGTGGTTGAGAAAAGGAATGGAATGATGAAATAATCGAATTTCTGTCAGCGAACACATTGATCAGAAATTCGGGGTGGGGGGTTCTTCTTAGCAAAGCATGAAAAATGTGATCAATAATTTTCAGGCAGCTACTATCTTGGAATAAGTATAACATCACATATTCAGTATCCCTTTATGCATGATGCCTTGTGTAGATCATCAGGCATATGCTGATATCTGCTTCTGCCTACTTATACCTTCTAGATAGAATAAGGCATATATGGGGAAAAAACAGCACGGTTCACATGATGAATACTTAAATCTCACTGTGAATAGAAATAAAATTGACTTACTTTCTGCCTTTCACAACTGAATAGGAACCTTTGTAGAGTTTAGTGCTTCCAACAATATCTGCTATTTCAGGTATAAAATTTGCAAACAGCATCTAGGATAACAGAAATATAAGTTCAGTTATTTTCTCAGGTTCAAATATACTCTTTTAACACCACATTAAATCTGGGTAAATATACTGCTTACAACAGAATGTTTGTGAACACTTCTGTGCCACAATGATCAGAACAAAGCTACACCCAGTAACAGAGATAAATATAGAGCTGGAATGACAGTTGACCAATTGTGGCTATTGACACACATGTAGCTCTCCTATCTGTGGTCCAATCCTGGGTCTATCAAGTCTGTACTTTCTGCTCCAACCGGCAGTGACTGCAGCCTTTTACATTACCTTCTTGCTCATAATTTTAGCAGGAAATGTAGGGGATTGAAAGCGGAACCTTCTTCACCTTAAAGCAGTTGTTTTACTACTGAGCCATAGCTTCTCTCCCATTTTGATTGGCCAGTTAAATGTTTGAAGAACCATCTAAGTTCCATCACAAATCATCTGTCAGGTGCTGTCAAAAAGTGGCATACCAGGTGGTTTGATTTTCTTTTTATTTGCATTAGTCTGAAACTTACATAACTCATCTATGAGTTTTTCTATACCCTCAGGCCCCTTCCGCACACGCAAAATAATGCGTTTTCAAACCACTTTCACAACTGTTTGCAAATGGTTTTTGCCATTCCGCACAGCTTCAAAGAGCACTGAAAGCAGTTTGAAAGTGCATTATTTTGCATGTGCGGAATGAGCCTCAGTTATCTATGGCCGTTTCCGCACGGCCAATTAACAACGGCCTGGGGGCGCCAAAAAAGGCGCCCCCAGGCCGCCGTTCGCACAGGCGCCGCTGCTGCAACGCAGCAGCGGCGACCTGACACCTGGGGGGGGGGGGGTGGGGGGGGGGGGGGGTGGGGGGGGGGGGGGGTGGGGGGGGGGGGGGGTGGGGGGGGGGGGGGGTGGGGGGGGGGGGGGGTGGGGGGGGGGGGGGGTGGGGGGGGGGGGGGGTGGGGGGGGGGGGGGGTGGGGGGGGGGGGGGGTGGGGGGGGGGGGGGGTGGGGGGGGGGGGGGGTGGGGGGGGGGGGGGGTGGGGGGGGGGGGGGGTGGGGGGGGGGGGGGGTGGGGGGGGGGGGGGGTGGGGGGGGGGGGGGGTGGGGGGGGGGGGGGGTGGGGGGGGGGGGGGGTGGGGGGGGGGGGGGGTGGGGGGGGGGGGGGGTGGGGGGGGGGGGGGGTGGGGGGGGGGGGGGGTGGGGGGGGGGGGGGGTGGGGGGGGGGGGGGGTCGCCCCGCAGGCGACGAGGAGGACACCGTAAGTGGGGCGGGGGAGGGCGCAGAGGCGGCTCCGTGCGGAGCCGCCTGCCGTCTGCCGGCCTCCCCGTTGCCTGCTCGCACGCTTGCGTGCGAGCAGGCTCCCGCCCCCACGCCGACAGAACTCCTGCCGGCGTGGGGGCGCGAGGGGGCTGTGCAGAAACGGCCCATAAGATTTTTCTATACCATCAGTTTCTATACCATCAGTTACCATCTATGAGGTTTTTCTATATCATCAGTTTTCTATACCAATACCATCCATCATATATCACTTCAGATATACTGGTTACATGATTAACAGTGTAATTGTAAACAGAGTTAGAAGTACCTTGGAGTCAATGCAGTTAGAAGGGTGTAACTAAATATAATTGCATTAAAATACATCTTAGCATACTCTCAGGCCCTTTCCACATGAACCAATTAAACCGGGATAAACCCAGTAAAAAAACAAGGTTGTGGGGGAGACTTTGCACAGATCCCGATCCTAATGCAGATCTGCTCCACATTTTCCCCCCAACCAGGGTGTTATGTGCTATTCTTTAGTTTTAAAGGGTTAAAACAAGAGAATCACACATAACACAATTCTCAAAAACTCATTCCCTGGCTACCCATCTGTGTAGCCACGCAGGGGGAATGGGCTGTATTATGGTCTGGGGGGGATAGGTCAGTTCTGGGGGAAAGGCTGTTTAAAAGGTTTTTTTTAAAAAAAAGAATCTTCGTACAAAGATGCATGACCCAGCCAATGCATTGGGACAGCCAGTTGTGTGAAGGGGCTGGGGTGAGGGCAAGTTCATGTAACCTGCCTTTCCCCTGCTTTTATTGGCCCATGCAGAAAAGGCTTCAGTATAGCAGAGAATGACTCAAACATTCTTAATATAGAATTCCCCTCATACAACACATTCTTTGCAACTTTCCAGATCTTGTATGCATTGAGAAGTTTATATCACTGTTTATTCTCATCCTACAATTTATCAGCCTTTTCTCATACTGCATGATATTTCGATTAGTCTGTCCTTTCCAGTTCGCACCATTGTGAAGACTGGAAGAAGCTCAGAGCTTGGACTAGTCACTTCCTTTCAAGCCAATCAATCTGACTAGGTTGTTGTGAGGATTAAAGGGAGGTAGTGTAATTTCAAAGAAGTGTGATTTGGGGAAAACAGAAGTATACTATACTAGTTGGATATCCAGAATCTCATCAAAATTGCAGCCAGGGGGGGGGGGTGTTGGCCATGTTGTTACCTAGCCTAACAGGGGTAATAACTTTATTAAAGGGAATCTCTACCAGCTGCTAAGAGTGTAACAGCACACATATGGTTTTAAGGTAGCGAAGGCGAATGAGCACTCAACTTTGGCAAGCGAGAGGCGGCTAGGAGGGGATCTTGTAGATTGTATATACGGGGAAGGGATTTTGGCAAGCAGTGTCCAAATGGAGTTTCAAAATATTTATATAAATTTGGTTCAAAATGCATACATACAGTAAGGCACAAGAGCACATACACACAAGTTCCTAGTATATAGAAAGGTTTGAAACGTAGGTGGGAAGATAGAGAGGGAATTGGGAATTTGCAGGGTGATATGTTACCTAACGATCTCAACGATCTCAAGGAGCAGATGAAGTAGAAGGCAGGGATTCCGTGCCAGCACAGAAACCCAGTAGAGGACGATATATCGTGTCTCAAACTGACCAGACCAAGAGAGGCACAGGCTAGTATTGAGCAAGTTGCTCTTGGAAAAAGTAGCAAAATTTCTTTTACAAGTGACAGAATTTTCTAAGTAACGTCCAATGCTAGATACAGTTTATCTGTTTGTGTTTTGAATTTGATTTGTACTTTTGATTTGTACATTTGTGCTGGGTTTGGGGGTGCTGATCTCAATTAGTCAGCTTACCTATTGCTAATCCCAGGACAATAGGGCCAAAATTGCTTTGTTAAGCTAAACGAAGAAACGCTGCAAGGCTTCCATGCAGATTAACTCTTTAGAGTCACTGCCCAAGATATTCAAATTTAGCTGAGACATTTAGATCAGGACGAAGTAAGTGGTTTTGGAGAGCCATTACAAAAGGAAGGAAATGCAGTGGAACAACTATTTGTTGCTGACCTGGGTTTCTAGAAGAGATAGGAAATGCAGTATCTGATAGCAAGGTGGCTTTCCATATTCCTTGTCTTTAACAGTATCTTTAGCAAGGTGTGGTAATCAAGCATGCCATTAAGCCGGATGAGACCTCCAGGTTATGCTGGAGTAACTCATTCTTTTAATTAGATTTTCTTAAAGCAACCTTCTAACCTTTGACTTGCTGTCATGTGAACATGCTGCTACCTACACAAAGAGGTGTGCTGTGACAACTGGCTTCTGCCAATATGTTTTTAAAGAAAAATATATATAGGAATAATATTCTGGGGGTGGTCAGGGCCATAACAATGTTTTATCAATGTGCATGGCAGTAATGCAGAAGAAGAGAGGGAGATACAAACAAAATAATTTGAAAACTACAGCAAACTGTACATAGTTTGATACTAGAATGAATTTAAAACATTCCACCAGCTGAACCAAAATTAAGGAGATCTGAAATGAAGCACAAAGCAAAATTCCATACGAACCAAAGTGGGTGAAGAGATTTGCTCGGTCCTACCAAACACAGCCTACCAAACACATTCCTATCAAACTTCTTACCAGTCCTCCAATGATGAAGAAAAGGAGGAAGCAACGTCCTGAAGTAGTTTGGGCCACAATATCTCCATATCCAACTGTAGACATGGTTACCATAACCATGTATAAACACTCAAAGTAACTCAAGTGTTGTAAATTCGTCTGACTTTCCCAGGGATCACCAGAATTCTCTATCTGCATGAGAAACAAACTATTTGAAGATGGAAAAGTATATCAACCAAAACTCACAATGCCAAAATGTATAGACAGAACAATTCCCAGGGGGGGAAATTATACAATGGGTTTTTCCCTTAACAAATGAAACATCTGGTTGTGTTTAGGTATCAGATATGCCTGACTCTTACGATGGTGGTCCTCTCTGTGTATGTGTGCGTGTGTGCACATGTGCACCATCAAGTCACAGCTGACTTATGGCAACCCCAAAAGATTTTCAAGGCAGGAGATATTCAGAAAGTTTGCCATTGCCTGCCTCTGTGTGGGCTGAGAGACTTCTGAGTGAACTGTGACTGGCCCAAGGTCACCCAGCAGGCTTCAGGAGGAGGAGAATTGAATTTGGAGTGCTCCAGATTAGAGTCCACCATTCTTAACCACTCACCACACTAACTCATGGTGGTCCTAGGGAAATACTAGGGACACATGTGTCTTCCTGCTTAAAAGAGATTGTTTTCCTTTCCTTCACCATGACAACTAGTGCGCAGAGGGGTAAGGATCAGAATTATGGCCCACTGTCAGGATTATTTCTGTGAAATAATTTACATGTAAGCCTTGAGAGTTGGAAAACCAGTTATGGAGTGCATTTGTGAATCTGAAACATAACTAACCACAACTTTAACATTCCCTGCTTGTTAACCTTAGAAAGTTAATGAATCTAAATTAAATTAGAGAGCCAGTGTGGTACAGTGTTTAAGAGCGGTGGGCTCTAATCCAGAAAACTGGGATTGATTCGCCACTCCTTTGCATGAAGCCTGTTGGATGACCTTGGGATAATCATGGTTCTCTCAAAACTCTTTTGCCCCACCTACCCCACAAGGTGTCTGTTGTGGGGAGTGGGAGGGAAGAAATTGTAGGCCACTTTTAGACACCTTATGGTTGAGAAAAGCAGGGTATAACAACCAACTCTTCTTCTACTTCTGTTATGGTGAGAAATCAAATAGGTCACATTCAGATGTTAGCTAGAAATGCTTATGTGGAATACATCTGGAGCTGTAGTCTGCAATGCCCATTTCCCTGTATCATGCATTACTTACATTACTTTGCAAAAGGAAAATTATGTCTTCTGCTTGAAGGAGCTATTGTATTGGGAGAAGCAATGTAGGATGGTGGTTAGAATGTTAGACTAAGATCTGAGAGACCTGGGATCACATCTCCACCGTGTAATCCAGAGCCCTCCCCTCTTTCTCAGCTTTGCCTATCTTCTGAGGTTGTTGTGAGAATAAAATGGGGGAAATCAGGCATTTTAACGAATGTATTGTAATTGAAATGTCTGTGAGAATGTTTTATGGTGTTGATGGACCCTCAACATGAGGTAGATTGACTCAGTCAAGGAAGCTACAGCCCTCGGTTTGCAAGACCTGAGCATGGCTGTTAATGATAGGATGTTTTGAAGGACATTGATTCATTGGATTGGCATGAGTCAGAAGTGACTTGACAGCACTTAACACACACACACACACACACACACACACACACACACACACACACACACACACACACACACACACACTGTTTACATTGTTTTATTGCATTGCTTATGGTATGATTTATACAGCTTTACAACATAGCTTTAATCTGCCTTTAATCGGTAGCCCCAGTGGGAACTGAAAATGAAGTAAATAATTATGCCATCCTGAGTTGAGAAAGGACATAGCAAACATGCACTACACAGAAGATACAGGAAGGAAGGAAAATGCTGAAAAGTTTTGTGATTAGGCAGAATTGAAGGAAATTTGAAAAAAAAATACATGTAGAAATTCTATTAGAAAATCAGTATTTTGCTGTGCCATAGTGAGAAACATATCTTTCTGTGACATGCTTCTGAAGATCCCAGCTATAGATGCAAGCAAAACCTTAGAAGCAAAAACTACCAGACCATGGTCACTCAGCCCAAAAAACCCACAACAGCCAGTGATTCTGGTTTTGAAAACCTTCGATGATATCCAGTATTTTTGCTGTTAATGCACATGATACACAGGCAGCAGAGGCAAGATGTGAAACAAGCATCTCCAGGTTTATGGCTCATTTCCTGAACTGCAAAAGTTCTTGTTCCTATTTGCCTAAGGAACACTATACATACCCAGTGAAGAAACCCTGCAGCAGTGAGCCAGGTGCTGACAAACACAGCCAGAAGTTTGGACAGCTTGATTGATGTACTGGACAGATAAAGCAAGATACGGTATAAGTCAGAAAATGAGGACAGGCACTGAAATAAACTTCTTCCCCCCGCCCCCCACACCTGTCAGGGGGTATACAGAGTGCTCCTAGATGGTTGTGTTGCAGCGGTGGTGTAGCGGTTAAGAGCAGGTGCACTTTATTTTGGAGAACCGGGTTTGATTCCCTGCTCTGCCACTTGAGCTGTGGAGGCTTATCTGGGGAACTACATTAGCCTGTGCACTCCAACATGCGTCAGCTGGGTGACCTTGGGCTAGTCACAGTTCTTTGGAGCTCTCTCAGCCCCACCCACCTCACAGGGTGTCTGTTGTTGTGTGGGGGAGGGAAAGAAGAATGTAAGCCCCTTTGAGTCTCCTTACAGGAGAGAAAGGGGGTATAAATTCAAACTCTTCTTCTTGCTATTGTTCTCTCATGAAGAGATTAGTGAGGATTAATTGATAGATTAATCATCGTTTCATCTTGATTTTTTTTTTATTCTGTGGATTTCCCCCATCCTACATGGCTCACCCAAGAATCCTAGAAGAATATACAACTATTATTCAACAAAATCAGGACATCTTAAGACAACAGATGATGGCAGACAGGTGGTAGTGGAAGATTCCTCCAGTGCCTCCAGGAATATAAGGGAATTATCCAAAATAAGTCTAAGAAGTATGTCCCCAAATAGCAGGGCTAAGGGGACATTAAATGCACATGTACTATCCTGCATAATGCAGTCCTGCAGGATTTTTTTTTCAAATCTCCTACATAAAATAGTTGCATAATGAGGATCCACTCATTACATCTGAAAAAGTGGGCACTGGGCTCCATGAAAGCTTAGGCTGGAGTAACCTTTCATTAATCTTTATGGTTTTACAAGGCTTCTGTTTACTTAAGCAGGGAAGAGAAATTCAAAATCATCCCTGTTCTTAAACCTGCCAAGATTCAGAGGGGGAAAGGGGATAGGGTGGTAAAAGGAAAGAGTACATGGTTAAATTTTAGCTTACCCACTCTTTATGATTTGGAGGAACTGTAGTATTTTTGGAAGCTCTAATAGTCTGAGGGCTCTCAAGAACCTCAAACCTGTTAGGCAAAATAGAATGAGCTGGTGTGAGAAAAAACAGATGCTGACTTTTGACCTCAACTAATCTCCAGATATTACATAATAGAAACCTACTTACAATAAGCTATATCCACCAACATCCCAATCACTTATCCAAGTAAGACTTTGAACATTTTGCACAGTGCAACCCTATTACCTGTACAGAAAAGCAGTCTTGAATTGTTCAGTTTTGCATAGCTTCAGAAAGCCAGGAGAGTGGGAGCTTCCCTAATCTCCTTGGGCTGCCCATTCTGCAAGATGGGAGTCACAACAGAGAAAGTGCATGCATGAGCAGGTGTGGATTTTGCCTATTAGTCAGCTGACACATGCAAAACCCCCTGCTGACATGGCAGAGCATAAGGAGAGAGGTAGTCAAGCAAGTAAGAGGGTCAATGCAATGAAAGGTTTTGTATTTTAAACTAAATTTAGTAACATATGGGAAGCAAATGGAGCATTTGCAGAATGGGTGTAACAGATATGCTCCATCTATCTCCTGTTAATAGCCAAGCTGAGGCATTTTGGACAAGCTGGAGTTTCCCAAGTTGATTTTGAGGGAAGACCCAGAGGTGGGATCCAGCAGGTTCTCACCAGTTCCCCTAGAGTGGGTTACTAATTATTTGTGTGTGCCGAGAGGGGGTTACTAATTGGGTCTGCTTTTCTGTTAGAAATTCCATTAGGTCCAAAAATCATGAAGTCCTGTTGTTTCCTATGTGGCTGGTTAGCGAAGGTAGAAAACGGGATAATTCTCCCTGTTGGGCTGTTTTAAAAACATGTTTTAGAAATATGGTAAAATTCCTTGTTTAAGGAAAGTATCCTTCTTTTGATTTCTAGAAATAAAATGAAGTATTTGAAAGTAATAAGTATTTGACATGCAGTCAATTAGAGGAGAAGTAGTTGTTTCTGTTGGCAGTAGACGATAGGACTTGCTATAATGAGTTTAAATTATGTTTTAATTCTAATTTAATGGGGTTTGTTTGTATGGGTTGTAAGAGGAAATTGTGCTGTGCACCACCCAGAGCCCTCCAGGGGTTGGGCGGTATATAAAACCCATAAATAAATAAATAAATAAACAAACAAACAAACAAATAAATAAAATAATGTATCACAGTCTTCTTGACAATTCAAAGCTACCTTTGAGTATTTGATGACTAGTACTTGACAACTTGGCAACACCTATCCAATGTGGGAGAAATATTCTGATTTATAATAAGTCTGAGTAACCTTAGGCAAACCATAAATGTACCCTGCATACTCACCAAGCCAATTCTTTTCCAAGTAAAAGGAAACACAGACCGGAGTGATAGTAAAGAAGTCCACGATGGAATTGAGCTCAACCCAAAACTTCAACTTGTCACTTGCTGCCAAGAACTAGAGAAACAACCCCAAATCTGATTAGATAACAGCCATATCTGACTTACTAGAAGCTTTCTACCTTTCCACCCTCAGCAATTACACCACTGCACTTAAGAAATGGTAAATGAGGAAATAACAAAACATTGCTGTTGTTGTAGAAACGAAAAAAGTTATCATTTATCTATTCCTTCCACTTCACAAAGCAAGGATTATCTGTGAAAAGCTGTGATCTACCAGATTCACTTCAAGGTTTAAAAACAGTGTAGTCACAGACAGTGGTGGGATTCAGCAGATTCGTACCACTTTGGCAGAACCAGTTGTTAAAATGGTGCTTGTAAACAACCAGTTGTTAAATTATTTGACTCCCACCACCAGAACCGGTTGTTAAATTATTTGAATCCCACCACTCACAGACATATTTTATGCTTGAGTCTCCCCACTATTGGAAGGGGGAAAGGAAGGTTTGTGCATAGGATTCCAATTGATCATCTTTCTCTAACTGTCTGGCATTGTTTTTTTGCCTAATGGGAGCAAACCCTCCATTTCAAAAGCCAACCTAAGAATGCTCGCAGAAATCCTTATATCTCCTTTCCAAATTGGAATCCTGCTCTAATTTTTCTCCCCGCCAGAGCAACCTCCTCAGTCATTGGGGGGGGGGAATACCTGCAATCTCTTACCCGCAATCCAAAATAAAAGAGGAAGAATACATTGAAGAAGAGGTCAATATTAATCAACCCATCTTGGAAGGAAAGGCAGAACTGTATGGCACTGTAAGGAAAGGAAGAAGGAAAATGGATCTATTTGTAATAAGACATTTCTATGTGAAATCATTTCATCTTTTAATGGTGTGTTTTATGGTGCAGACTGAGTGGTAAGCTGCAGTACCGCAGTCAAAACTGCTCATGACCTGAGTTTGATCCCAATGGAAGTCAGTTTCAGGTAGCTGACTCAAGGTTGACTCAGCCTCCAATTGTTACAAGATCAA
The DNA here is from genome assembly GCF_021028975.2 of Sphaerodactylus townsendi. Classification (NCBI taxonomy): domain Eukaryota; kingdom Metazoa; phylum Chordata; class Lepidosauria; order Squamata; family Sphaerodactylidae; genus Sphaerodactylus; species Sphaerodactylus townsendi. The sequence goes on from NC_059436.1 coordinate 6,687,904, forward strand.
TAAAATGAATACCCAGCTTGCTGGGGGTGAAATGTAACAACTGGGGAAGGCAATGCCAAACCACCCCATAAACATAGTCTGCCTAGTAGCCATCATGATATCATGGGTCAGTATTGACCCAGTGTTTGCACATTTTTACCTTTTCATACTACCTTCACCCTTTTATACCACTTTGTTTTGGACTGTTGATGGCCCTGATTGGACTGAAAGGTGGGATATAACTGTTCTAAATAAATAAATAATAAAATTAACTTGGCTGCATTTTTAAATAATCATTTGTATCATTTTGATTTAAAAATGGTGCTGTAGCTTACTACAGACATAAAATTGTGGTTTGTTAAAACATGATAAAACTTGCAGATAATCAGACTTGTACTTAGATAGGATATCACCAGGGAAGTTGGGTTGCTATGCTTGGAAAGGCAATGCCAAACCACCTGTGCTTTGAAAACCCCATCATCCTGGGATAAGCACGAGCTGATTGAGACTGGAAGGCAAACAATTTTTATTGTTTTTCAGGTTCTGGTTTGATGGGGTGACCTGAACCTGAGAAACAATAACCTGAAAACAAGGACCTGAAAAACAATAAAAATTCATAGTTTAACAAACATTAAAAACATTCATAATGTAATAAACATTAAACACATTAAACATATAGTTTAGTCAGAGGTGTAGCTAGGGAAAATGGAGCCCGGGACAAAATCTGAGTTTTGCGCCCCCCCACCCCATATGGGCGGCCACCCTCCCCCAACACAACCAAACAACATTTTTTGCACCAGGCCATCTCAAAATTACCATCACATTATAGAACATGCCCCAACACACAAATCTGAACACACCCAGGGCTCCCTAGTTTAAACAACCTTGAAAGTGATGTTATTTTTGAAGGGAGTGAAATCCACCCTGAAACAGCATCACTATTAATGTTGTGAAACTAAAGAGCCCAGGTTCTCCTTTTAAATCCACCTTCACGGGAGACTCTGGGCTCCCTAGTTTAAACAACATTGAAAGGATATTAAGAGGATATTTTTCACAAATCATCCTCTTAAAAATTGAGGTTTTGAACACATTTTAAAAAGTCTTAGTTCAGGCTGGTGCAAAACTAACAGAAGACATTTTATTATTTATATGATTTGATTTCTATCCTGCCCTAATAAGCACTGGCAGTATTAGAGCAAAGCTGTGCTCCCACCACACTGGCAAACTGAATTCTGAATGTCATTTGACACCCTTGGCAGTTTCCACATTTCCCCCCTGACACTGTTGACAAGCGCAGCATGACAGAATGAAATTGTCAGAGTAATTTTGATTGGTGTCTTTAAAAATAATGTTGCTATTTTCAACCATTTTGCTATTTGGTGGTGGCGGCGATAAACCTCTGTGATAAGCTACAACAGTACATATCACACAAATGCAGCAGTTGCTTGCTCAGTGTGTCAACTAATTAATGCTAAGGTTAGGAGGATACACATGCCTGGTTGATGACATAATATTTCCCAGAGTATTAAGCATGATAGTTGATTATTGCAAATATTACCTGCATTGACTTGGATCCAGAATTGTTTTCTGGAGGCCCAAAGACTTCTGCTTTTGGAATGGCAGGGCACGTGGGAAAATTGTGTTCCATGGGCAGAAACACCAGTGCCCATGGGAATGCTGTTCTTGATCTAAATCATTGTGTGGTATAAAATATTTTTTAATAAAAAGGATTTTCCCCCTCAGAGTTCTGGAGGACTTTTCCTGTAAGTTATTGCAAAATTGCTAAAGGAATTATTAAAATTCCATGCTTGGAACAGAGAACCATAGACAAAGATGGATAGACAGTCCCCATTTTGTCTGACAGTTTGGAATTGAAACTCAATGCCTAATTGATCCTGAAATTTTCCTCCCTCAGGGGTATAATTCAAACATTCTAGTAACCATACAATTAAGATCATAGGAAACAGCCCCTTGATTCTTATTCACATACATTTTGAATATGGAATAGCAGCAATTATGATAAAATGACTTGCATTTTTAAAATTCTGAAAAACTATGTTAGTTGAACTCCATAGTAATCAGCTACATTTATTGTAATTTGACAAATGACACAGGTCTAGTTTCACGAACTGTATTTTTTAAAGCAAGCAAGAAGAAATGAATAAAACCTTTGGGAGAAACATCTATGTTTTAATTACCTGTAACAGTTGATAAAATAAATGATGAGTGATCCAATACTAAACAGGAAAACCAGTATTACCTAAAACAGAAATTCACAGTGGCAATTGGTATCAGATACTCCTACTGGTTCTGGAGTTCAAAACCTTTGCTTTTCTGACACTGCAAAAATGCCCTTTACTATTGCCTTAAAAGTTATCTTGAATAAAGAGCAGTGGCACACATTTAGGTTTTCACTTGGAGGCAACTTGAATTGAAATGGCTTTCTGTTGTGACATGCTGACCTTCCTTAGAGCAATAGTTCCACACAATCCAAGAGATTTTCTTTAAGTCATCACTGACTATTCTTTTTGCCAATTATGGGATGGCAAGGCCTAACTCAGGAGCTCAGACCATGATGGCCCTCACAAATTATGTGCTAATCTTAACAAAGTAACCTCATAATGTCTTCTCACAGAGTGATTGCCCTCTTCAATGCTATACGTATGCTCATGATCTACAGTCCACTTGATTAGAGTCCATATTTTGGACTCTTTCAGCTGCATCCAAGCAAATTCAGATGGGCGCATTTGCACAAATATAATATATTGCTTTCTCAAAGGTTCCCTCACTGTCTGCTGCCTTCATTTTTTAAAAAAGTCATATAGCATTACAAATCCACTTTCTTAATGTCTTCCTTTTTGTTCCTTTTTGTTTCTGTTTTTCAGGTACAACATTCAGTTAGGACTGCAGCAGTGGAAGAATGTTATCGGTTGCAAACCTTTGCTGAGTGCTGTATCTTCTTTGTAAATTAATTGTTACACACTTCTTTGCAATTGGTAGATTCTGTTTTTTCACAGCTCTGACCTAAGAAGGGTAGGATGTAAGTAGCCTGAATGAAGAACAATGAACAGAGACCTCCCCATCACACTACTCACCAGCACACGTCCCACAGAGGTCTGTGCAGAAAGCATCATCTGTATTGTGTCTTGAAAGCGCCTCTTCCACGAAATATACATAGAAGGTGCTGGGGAAGCTGTCCGCTTAAGGCAAGAGAAAAGAATACTTGAAAAGTGTCATAGGATATATTTCTAAATACCTTGAATGGTCAAAGCCCAGTAAGACAACTGGATTTGATTCCCCACTCCTCCACACGAGCAGCAGACTCTCATCTTGTGCACCAGGTTTGTTTCCCCCACTCCTCCCCATAAAACCAGTCCATGACCTTGGGCTAATCACAGTTCTTTCAGAACTCTCTCAATCCCACCTACCTCACAAGGGGTATTGTGGGGAGAGGGAGGGAAGGAATTAGTAGCCTGCTTTGAGATTCCTTGTGGTTGAGAAAAGTGGGGTATAAATCCAAACTCCAAACTCTTCCATGTTTCCTTAAACTTAATCCAAGCCACTCCTTTTCATGCTATTGACCCTCCAGAATGCCTTCTAGGGTGATCTTCCATTGCCAATGGCAGTAGATGAGCCTCTACTTGGGAAGGGGGGCATTTTTTACTGGTCATGGGCTGTGAATCATTACTATGCCATCAGAGGTGGAGCAAGGGGAAACTACGCCCAGGGTGCACACACGCCCTGTGCCTCTGCCGCAACATCACCCACCCTGCCCCAGAATGCCTCCAGAATGCCCTGCCATGCCCCTGCCATGCCCCCTCAATGGTCTGGCCTCGCCTCTGCCGCTGCTCCGCCTGGGGCATCACGCCACTGCATGCCCTTCCTTGATGCAAACCTTCTTTTGGACCATAGTCAGGACTAGCTTCTTATCTGTCATGTTATAGTTATTTGCGCCCCATTTCTATAAGTGGTGAGAAATGGAGAGAATGTTCAAGGCTTAGAGATGTCTGTTAGAATTTGTCTTGTTCATCAATGTTGAAGCAAAGAGTGAGGGTAGAGGAACCTAGGAAGAAACTCTGGAGCACAACATGTGTCACTGCCAGCCCCCTTTGCCAATGGGAGTGAGATGGAACAGAAAGCCTGAGAGCAACACATGGAGTAGCCGAGAGGGAAGGGCGGAGCAGGCGTTGCCACATGTAAGGTTTCCAACTCTGGGTCAGAAAATGCATGGAGATTTGGGGGTGCCATCATGTAACTGCAATCAACGGCCATTGGGGCCAGTTCCTCCTCTCCCTCGAGCCCCCACTGCACATGAATGGAGCAATCGCTGCCATGCCTGGCGGGCCGGATAAATGCCTTCAGGGGGCCACATTTGGCCCCCGGGCCGTAGTTTGGGGACCCCTGCTCTTCCCCCAATAGATGCCTTGTGAGGTAGGTGGGGCTGAGAGAGTTCCAAAGAACTGTGACTAGCCCAAGGTCACCCAGCAGAGTTCATGTGTAGGAACGGGGAAACAAATGGTGTTTGTTCATCCACTGTTATTCCCATTCATTTCTATTACACCATCAAAGGTAACAGATGGAACTTGGAGGAATATGTGTATGTGTCATTCATTTGTACGTGTCATTCATTTATAAATAAATGCATGCTGATAGGTCATTTAATGGACAGCTTTTTAAAGGATTTTAGTGATGGGATTCCTAATCCCACTCATTTTGAGGTTTGGAGTGATGGGTAGGCTCCATAATTCAAATTAATTTGACTGATTTGACTAATTATACTTGTATGCCGCCCTTCTCCTCAGGCTCAAGGCAGCTTCTGCCATCAAAGCATATACAATACATATCACTATACATTTTAAAAATTATATAGTTAGATATAATAAAACCATACATTAAAATCAAATGTATATCCAAAGATGGCATTTTAAACATTCCAGCAAACAATAATTGAAATTTCACCAAGGCAATAATGTTCAAAAAAAAGGAGGGAAAGAAGATGGTATCAACGGATAATCCAGATGGAAGATGGAAAAGAAGATGGAGACTGTTTGCATGAGGTAACACTGTAGCTGCCTCAACCATAAGTCTGGAAGAACAGCTCTGTCTTTACAGGCCCTGCAGAACTGTAATAAACCCAGCAGGGCCTGAATCTCGTCAACATTGCATTACGATGCAATACAAAAACATTAACCAACCAAAAATGACTTCTTACAATACATAAATTCATCACTACAAATCACCTTTATTCTTTTATTATTAAAAAGCTTCCCCCTAGAAATATCTCCACCTGTTCTACCAACCAATATTTTATATTACATTTACACCTAAACTTTAATAAATCCTCTTAACAGAACTGAACAACAGGAGAAAGAAAGTTTATATACCTCATATTGAATTCAATATCAATTTCTATTAAGCAACAAGAAAAAAGATAATAACAAATACGTCTTTTTAATCATTTTTACTAGTATTGAATACATTGCAACAGATATTTATACTCCTTTACCTCCTTAAGAAATTTCACTAGTAAATCCCAATTTTCTAAATTTTTCTAAACCTTGGTATTTGATAAGCACTGATAATTTGTTTACAGTCATATATTCAACCGGTTTTTGTAACCATTATTTTATAGTCAGACTCTGCACAGACTTCCATTTTGATGCTAGCAAAATTCTCACAGCTGTGATCATATATACTGCTAATTCTGCTAATTTTTCACTTTTCTTGCTCAACAGGGAATCTAAAACATATTTATCAAAAACATTTCAGGTGTAAACTTAACATTTTGGCCTATTATATTTTTTCATTAACTTATATAGTTCATACACCAGGCCATTTAGGACTTTGAAGGTAAGCATCAAAACCTTGAACTTGATTTGGTACTCCATTTGGAGCCCATGCAGCTGGCGGAGCATCAGTTGAATATGGACCCATGCATTTTGCACTAGCTGGAGCTTCTAGATCAAGCCCAATGATAGCCCTGTATAAAGCGAGTTGCAGTAATCCAGTCTAGAGGTGACCGTTGCATGGATCACTGTGGCTAGAACAGTTTCAGGCAGATAGGGGGCCAATAGTCTCACCTGACAAAGATGGTAAAAAGCCAGGTGAGCTATTTGTGGGCCTTTAGCCTCCATTGTCAAGCAGACATCAAGAGTTGCACCAAGACTCTTGATAGACAATACAGGTATTAATTGTACACCATCAAGAGTCAGCAATTGGTAACCCCAATCTCTCTTCCCCCCCCCCCCCCCCCGCACAACCCAATCACAGGACTTCCATCTTAGCTGGATTTAGCTTCAATCGGCTCTGTTTCAACCGTTTTACCATGACCTCCAAACAACTGTCCAAAACATATGGAGTGGAGTCAGAATGATAGTCCAACAACAGATATAGCTGAGCGTCATCAGCATATTGGTAACACCCAAGCCTGAAACTCAAGATCAATCTAGATGTAGATGTTAAACAATATTGAAGAATCACACCTTGCAGAGCTTCACATACCAGTGAGTGCGGTGTGGATTTTCTCTCACCGAATAAAATAAAATCCTATTCCATAGGTGGCAGCACACCTTAGTTTGAGAGCAACATAATATGGCACAACCTAACTCAGGAGCTAAGACCGTGCTAGTCCTCACAAAACATATGCCAGCCTTATCAAAGTAAACTCATAATGTCTTCTCACAGAGTGATTGCCCTCTTCAGTGCTATTCATGTGCTCAGAGCGACCATTTATATAATGCAATGTGGAAAGGGCTTCCTCAACATTTATGCTTGATTACCAGCTGGTTCAGTTCACGACCTGCAGTCCAGTCAATTATATATAAGGGAGCCAATCATTTGCCAAGCTGTTCAGCTGTACTAAAGCAAATTCAGATGGGTGTGTTGGCACAAATATGATATATTGCTTTCTCAAAGCTTCTGCAACTATCTGCTGCCTTCCTTTTTTAAAAAGGCATACAGCTTTACAAATCAGTTTCACTGTTTTAGTTGTAATTTACTACTGGACAGTCCCATCCAAATGGCCAAATGGCCAAACCTGCTGCCATGGCTGTGCTGCCACGCACCCCTTCCAAAGAGGCTTCCCTGCAGCACGGGGAGCCTGGCAAAGAGAAAAAGCCTCTCTGCTGCCGAGGCGCCTCTGTGAGGCTATACAGACATATCCTGCCTTTACCAACAACGTAAGATGGTGAATGGCCAGGAGGGAACTGACTAAAGTAAGCTCCTCCTCCAGCCATGCCCCTGGACTGCCGCAGCTGAATCAGTGGCAGAGGAAATGGGGCAGGGACTCTGCTGCGGCATCCTGCACTGCATCCCACCAGTGCCATACCGGGGGCTAAATTGCGCCCAGGGCATGACCACCTCCCCATGGCCCCCCCATCTGGCTCCCACTTACCGGAGCCAGCAGGGAGACTTGGGGGAGGCAGGGCTCGGATGACTGCCACAGTGGCAGACCGGCTCCTGGGTCAGCCTGTGCTGCGGCGCCTGCCTGGGCCCACCGCCACAGCGCCCATCCGAGCCCTGTGACAGCAGGGCCTGGGAAGGGTAAGAGCCGGCCTGCATGGAGGCCAGGAGGGGGCGGGGCTCAGCAGTGGCTTGGGAGAACACCATTTCATGTGGGGGGCACCCGGTGCCCCCTCACATGATGAAATGGTGTGCACCCAGGGACATCTGATACCCCATGTCCCAATTAGCAGTATGCCACTCCATCCCACTACTGGGGATAGTGGCACCGGCCTCACGCCAGTGATCTCGCCCCTCCACTCGGGTAAGTGCCTCAGAGAAGGTAAATCCACCAGAGCGGCTGTGTGCTGCTCCCATTGATGGATTTGCCCCCCTTTAGATGGGGGGGTAAATCTCCACGAGCCTTTTACTTTGATGTCTCCATGCACCTTTGATGTTTGCCTATGAACCTTTCTTCTAGTAGTGTTTTTACCTGAATTCCAAGTTTTTCACCTAGGAACTTCAAGAAGAATTTCCCTGTCCTGTACATTAAGATCATGAGGATGCCTCCTAGGAAAATGGACAAGCAAGAACCTATAAAAGCCGACTGAAAATATTCATTGCAGTGCTGTTCCGTCTCTTTAGACTCATAATGTTTATGGACAGTCATGTTTCTGGCCTGCCATTTACGCCTATACTTCAGCTGTCCAACTGCCCTCTTCGGACATTCTAGAAAATACTAGAATTCCAGGAGATTCTTTCCTCCTTTGTAGAACTTTTGTGATGCATGGCCACTGCCAACAAGCAAACGGTGCTGTAAGTCTTCGAGTGGAAGAGCGGAAAGATTGGAAGAGCTCTCTCTTGCTTCCCTTCCCCATAGTTCCTGCTTGGGGTTACCAACTTCAGATTGGGAAGTTCCTGAAGATGTGGAGTAGAGCCTGGAGGGGATGTGGTTTGGGGAAGGACGGGGTACAACACACTAGAATCCACCCTCCAAAGCAGTTATTGTAATTTGGAGATCAGTTGTAAGTTGGGGAGATATCTAGGAGGTTGGCAACCCTCGGTCCTGCTGCTCCTCTCTGATTTGCCTTCCACTTTCTGATCCAGTTCCCACATTTGTTTCTTTCTGCTTGCCCCATCCTCCTGGCCTGTAAGCAATTCGTACCCTTCCTGCTTCGCTGCCCCCCCTCCAGTTTCTGTTGCCAGCCCCTGCTGTTTCCGCTGTCTGCTTCCTCTTCTTACACCTCTCCTCTTGTGTATCTCCTGCTATATATAGGCTTCTGACCTACTCTGTAAGGCACCACCTCTCCAAAATCTCAGGCAGTCATCTTTTATCTAACCTGCTACTGGGGATTGAAACTGTGATCTTCTGTAAGCAAAGCAGATGCTCCCCACCACGCCCACATTTAAGCTGTGCAACTAGTGTTGTTATGGGAAAGAAGCGGACCAGACTTACCTGGGCCGCCATTGCCGCCAGGGGAAGGGCGCCGCATTGCCTTCCTTCCCCTCTTCCGCCAGGCCTTTATTGATCAGCTTTCAGACTGATCAGCCTCCATGAGTGCCAGACGGCTACAGCCCATTGGCTACAGGGCGCCATGTATTCCTGACACTAGACCCTGTCACTCCCACCACCTTTAAAAGCCAGGGTGGGCCACGTGTAGGCCATATTTGCTTGGCTGCTGTCTGTTCGACCTACCCACCCTCCCTGTATTTCTCTGTTAGGTTTTTTTCTAGTTGTTAAATTGTGTTGTTTGCAGTTTGCGCATGGGGGACTGATCCTTGGCCAGGTTAGCTGCCTGCTAACCATTTGGGGAACCTCCTTATAAGGTTTGGGGTGGAGCAAGCCAGGGCTCTTAACGGCCAGGCATGGGCTGAGCTGGCTTGCGCCCCACAGTAAATGGGGGAAATTTTCAGGCAGCGGTCCACCACCCATCTGATATTTCCCCCTCATTGCTGCCAGGTATCTGTTAGTGTTTCATGTCCTCAAACAGGCGGATTTGAGGAATCCTGGGGTTGGGGGACAGTCTTCCGGGCTGTCCAACACAAGGATCAGACCCCATGCTGCGCCTTACGCTCGCTATTCTGTGAAGCCAATAAATTCATGGCAGTGGCCATTTTTATACCACAAATTAAGTGTTTGTCTTTTGTGTAACTGCTATCTTGTTTGGTTCATACAGCAAGCTATCTCTCCCTCTGGTGGCAAAGAATTTTTTCCCTGAAATTTTCTTTTTGAGAGCCAGCATGGTGGAGTGGTTAAGAGCAAGTGCACTCTAATCTGGAGGACTGGGTTTAATTCCCCACTTTGCCACTTGAGATGTGGAGGTTTATCTGGTGAATAAGATTAGCTTGTGCATTCCAACACACGCCAGTTGGGTGACCTTGGGCTAGTCACAGTTCTTTGGAGCTCTCTCAGCCCCACTCACCTCACAGGGTGTTTGTTGTGGGGGGAAGGGAAAGGAGATTGTAAGCCCCTTTGAGGCTTCTTACAGGAGAGAAAGGGGGGTGTAAATCCAAATTCCTCTTCTTTTTTTACTCATAATCTTTGATTCCTCCACTTCTCCCCCCCCCTTTTTTTTTAAAGAGAGATTTCTCCTCTTTCTGGTGGCAGGCGTCACCCTTTGAGAGTCTCTGCTTGGAAATATGAACCCATTTGTGGTTGTTCACATTGTCTTCAGTGGTTGTTCACATTGTCTAATATCATAGGGTTGTGGAAAGATTAACAGACAACAAAAAGATGGCTCGAAAAATTACAACACCCCTTGCCACTTTCTCCTGTCAGGTCTAGCTGCCCTCTTGTACACCTGCTGGGATCAGATGTGGCTAGTTAGCTGAACAGTTCTTTTCCCACTGAAATAAAATTGTATCCAAACCTCTAGGACTCCTCAAGAGTTTTAAACATCTTTTATGAAGCTGACAGATGGATAATGCAATCAGGTTCCTCTTCATGCAATCAGAACAGCAGAGTAGGAAAGCAGTGATTTTATCTGAAAAGGGGACCCCTGTCCAGGAAAACCAAGGAGCAAAACAGCTCACTGGCAGTGTGGTCTTTCAGTTCATCTCATGTCCGTCCTTACCCCCATTTGAAAGCCAGTGGCAATGGATCCAGTGGCAATGGATATGCCAGGCATGGAATGTAAATGGCAGAAAGATGCCATGCCTATGGCAGACATTTTATCACTGGGCAAAATGATGATTTCTGCTTATGTCAATGCATGCCTTTGAGTGTATCCGGTACCACTATAACCAGCTCTCCTTTGGAGAGATCGTAACACTCAAGTGTTATGTATATGTCGAAGCAAGACCCTGGGTTTGGATTGTGTGTGTACAAAAACAGGGCTGTCTTTCAGGGTTACTCTAGAGGCAGTAATTTATCGCTGTGTAGTACAAACAATCTTGGTCAAAGCCTTCTCCTTAGGGTTGCCAGCAACCTGGAGAAAAAGTGTCCTGTCTGTTTAACAAAGGCTTACTAGGATATAATTACCAGGTGGTGTTATTTACCTCCACACCTTGAAAAACCCCACCTGCCCATTCCCACTTCTTAAGCCTTTAATAAAGAGACAGGACACTTTGTTTCCAGGTTGTTGCTTGTGGCAGAGCATCTGCCTAGCATGCAGAAAATCCCAGGTTCAATCCCTGATATCTCCAGTTAAGGATCAGGTAGAGGGGTGGGGTGAAAAACCTAGAGTGGAAACCATGAAGAGCTGCTGTCACTCTGAACAGACAAGACCAACTTTGATGGACAAAGGGCTTGATTCAGTATAAGGTGGATTCATGTGTTCATGCATGAGGAAGCGCCATCCAATAGCCATAGCTAGTAGCCACCGATGGATGTATCCTTGAATCTAATTCCTTTTAAAAACCACTTATGTTCGTAGCTACCACTGCCTCTACTAGCCGTGAATTCCACAGTTTAATTATTCATTGAGTGCAGAAATATTTCCTTTTGTCCATCCGGAATCAATTTCTCACCTATATCAATGGCTGCCCCCCTGCCAAGTGTGAGCCTCCCCATTGATGTCTCCCACAACTTGTATTTAGACCCTTGCTTTCTCTGAAGATGGCTGCTGAAGAGCTGGATAGTCTAACTGAAGGTGGCTGTTTCTACAGCAGTACCCTGTAAAGTTGCCAGCAACCTGGGGAGACCATTTCCTGCCCCCCTTTTACAGTGGCTTGATGAGTGGGAATGGGCTGGTTAAGTTTTTCATGGCACGAACCACCTGGCACATGACAACCAATCTAGTCTCTATTAAATCTTCAAGCTTTTGGCATCCCTAACTTGGACGCTGGATTGCAGAAGCAGACAGGTTCTTCTTATGGTCAGTTTAATGAAACAACGGAAGGAAAGTGAATGCATCCTATTTTTAAAAGAAAAAAAATACATCCTCAATATAGACAGAAAAGGCAAAATCTGCACAGCGATTTAGAATGGCCAGGTACCAGAAGGCAGAGGTGGAACCTGGTAAACAGGCACGCAATGGAAGGTTAGGGCCTTCTTCAAAGCCATACAAGTTGTCGTTTTATCCATTCATGTTCTGAGCTTGGCAGATCTAATACACCACACTCAGTAGTTTTCACAACTTTCTGTCTTTTTATGCCAATACAAAAATGTGCCTACTTCTCACTTGCGGGTTGCAGCAACACTTCGCTGCTCCTTTGGTGTGAAGCTGAGCTGCTGCCATACATAGAAAGGACCACTAGATGGCACCATAAACCTTTTTAATAGAAACCCTCCCCTCCACCCATATTTATCAGCAGAACCCAGCCAGTTACACGGCAGAACAGTACCGCAAAAGAAATAGTATAGAAAAAAGGAAAATAACTGTGTAGGGAAAGAGGTGGTTGACTTATTCACTGCTGGATCAGAGCAGTGGTCCAGCAAACTGTTTCATAAAAGAGACAACCAGTTGCCTTGAAGGGCCAGCAAGTGGGGCATAGTGGTTGAGATCCTCTCCAGATGTTGTCTACTAATACAGGTGTTAATAGATTTGCTGCCCTTGAATGTGGAGGTTCACTTTCGTCACCACACTTGGTGGCCACTGATGGACCTTTCTTCCATGAATCTGTCTAATCCCCACTGAACACTATGTGGGGTTGTCAGTCTCCACGTGGGGTGTGTTGGATGGGATGGGGTTCTCCTAGAATGGCAACTGATTTCCAGATTACAACAATCAGCTCCCCTGGAGTAAATGACTGATTTGGGGAATGGACTCTATGGCTTTACATCTTTGCTGAGGTCCTTCACCAATCCAAGCCACACCCTCCTTAAACTCCACCTCCAAATCTCCAAGAATTTTCCAATCCAGAGTTGGCGACCCTACTATCTAACAGGTAAAAGAAACAAGAAGAAGCTCCATTGATCTTTCTGGAAATGCCCGCTGAGGAGTGACCAAAACTGCTCCTGCATGGACAGCCGAAGGCAGGGAGGAGCAGAAAACTTGAAGCAGGAAAAATGGACACTGCTTCTGCTTTGCTTTACCTGCACAGGCAGGGGATAAGTCACACTTTGCCTGCTTTTACAAACCGCGGGGCTTCTCTGATCTGCGTTGCAGTGTGTTCGGGATGGGGAAAACGTGTGTTCAACTGGAAATCTGATCCAAAGGGAATGTAGGCTCACTTCGGTGTTGATCACATGTAAATAAATGGCTTTAGTCTCTTATCTGGAGCCAGTTTGGCCAGTGTGCTGTAGTGATTGAGCGTCTTCTCAAGTCTCTGGATTATACGGTTCTAGAGTAACAGTTGGGTGTTCATCTGAGTTTGTCTGACATACATCAACATTAATGGCTGCTGATCCGTAAGGAAGAGTGAATGGTCATGCAGACCCACTGAACTCATAGTTTTTCACCCCCACATGTATCCTTTAGTTAGCTCACACAACCATGACCCAAGGGCAAAACTGATCTCACCGACTGCACAGGTGCAAAAGCAGAAGGAAAGGAAACTGTGCCACTAGGGGTGCAAAGCTGCTTGTCTCGATGCCTGATTAACAAACAACAAAAGAGAGAGGATTCCATCTGGGGTTCAACACATGAATGACCACAAGCTGTTGAAAACAATATGATCATCTTCAGAGGAACACATTCTTTTTGAAGTTATTAGCATGTCTAGTAACAGAAAGAGAAAATAATATGTGTAAGGAAGCAGATACCAGAAAAGGTGAGCCAGTCTGGTGTAGAGGTTAAGAGTGTTGGATTTTAATCTGGAGAACTGGGCTTGATTCCCCACTCCTCCACATGAGCAGTGACTCTAATCTGGAGAACAGGGTTTAGTTCCCCATTCCTCCACATGAAGCCTGCTGAGTGACCTTGGGCTAGGCACAGTTCTCTGAGAACTCTGTCAGCCACACCTGTCTCACAAGGTGCCTGTTGTGGCAGATGGTGGTGGTGGAAGGTGATTGTAAGCCACGTGGAGACTGCAGTGGCACAGTGGTTAAGAGCAGGTGCAGGAGGAACGGGTTTGATTCCCTGCTCTGCCGCTTCAGCTGTGGAGGCTTATCTGGGGAATTCAGATTAGCCTGTGCACTCCCACACATGCCCACTGGGTGACCTTGGGCTAGTCACAGCTCTTTGGAGCTCTCTCAGCCCCACCCACCTTACAGGATGTTCGTTGTGAAGGGGGAAGGGCAAGGAGATTGTAAGTCTCTTTGAGTCTCCTACAGGAGAGAAAGGGGGGATATAAACCCAAACTTTTCTTCTACTTCTTATGGTTGAGAAAATCAGGCTATAAAAACTAACTCTTTTTCTCTCTTCTTTCACATTTAAACTCTCCTGATCTGAGCTAGCCAGGGTCACCTATACAATGGGAAAATTAAAGGATAATTAGCGGATTGCCATCTGCTTTCCATATTCATGCACTGCACACTACATCCCGCCAATGCTCTGATCAGGCCAGGACAGAAAGCTTTAAAGCAAATAACTGCCTACAATAAATATAAAATTAATATAGATACACAGATTTTCTTCTTACTTGCTTGGCAAGCTGGACCCAAACTTTCTCATTGAAGGAACCCAGAGGTGAGTATGGAGTTTGAAGCAAATGTTTGTCTGCTCCGTTTCTTCCTCCTTTCCAGTTTAATAAACATGCATCTACATCTAATGGGCCGTCTGTCAGTTCCCTTTAATAGAAATCACCTCCTCCTCTAATAATCATTAAACAAATTGACAGTGTAATAGCCCGGGCATCTCATCTTAATGCCACCTGCTGCAAGAAGAAAATATGCTGCTAATATCTTTCCCAAAAGGCCATTACTCTGCTTAATACCGGCAGAACTCCCGGCAGAGAGTACAGCCCCAAATGTATTGGTGTGACGAACAAGACAGGGGGGTCTGTGTGTGTGTGTGTGTGAGAGAGAGAGAGAGAGTGTGTGTGTTTCATAATACTAACAATTTCTTAGCAGCAGTGGCATAGGAGGTTAAGAGCTCATGTATCTAATCTGGAGGAACCGGGTTTGATTCCCCGCTCTGCCGCTTGAGCTGTGGAGGCTTATCTGGGGAATTCAGATTAGCCTGTATGCTCCCACACATGCCAGCTGGGTGACCTTGGGCTAGTCACAGCTTCTCGGAGCTCTCTCAGCCCCACCTACCTCACAGGGTGTTTGTTGTGAGGGGGGAAGGGCAAGGAGATTGTAAGCCCCTTTGAGTCTCCTGCAGGAGAGAAAGAGGGGGTATAAATCCAAACTCTTCTTCTTCTTCTTACATTCTTGCCCTTCAGAAACACCAAAGAAGTATTGATAAGAAATCCTACCTCTTGGTTACTTTGACAATCAGGAATCCTATTCCTGAGCAGCCCCACCCATGTGTATTGAACATTTCTGCCTTCTTATGTGACTCAGAGGTGGTGGGTGCATACTAAATTTTTCACTGATTGAAATTTCCACCAACCCTACCCCTTCCTTCTGAAACCCCTCCTCATATTGTTCCTGCACCCCCTGGAACACTGTAACCAGGGGTTGGAAACCTATTTAACATATGTCTCAAAAAATAGCAATACTAGCTGTCAAGATGTTGATCTGTCAGTGAACAAGATAGGGTAGGGGAGAGACGAGGACAGACGTGCTTGGAGTGAGCCAATCCCAGTGGCACTGCAGGGAACTCAAGGAGGGCCTCGGATTTCTTTGGTGCATGGTGTTTGACCAATGGGCACCTGTACTCTTGTACATTGGTAAAACATCCCACACAAATGCAACTGTATCCAAACTGCTTATTCGTAGTTGTGGTGATGGGAAAAATGGCAAAGAAACAAACTGTGCAGAGACTGATATATGCATTGTACTGTGAGCAAAATTCAAGAGACACACCAAGAGAATTCAGCTGGTGGCTGTGTTGGTCTGAGAGGCGAAGAAGAAGAAGAAGAAGAAGAAGAAGAAGAAGAAGAAGAAGAAGAAGAAGAAGAAGAAGAAGAAGAAGAAGAAGAAGAAGAAGAAGAAGAAGAAGAAGAAGAAGAAGAAGAAGAAGAAGAAGAGTTTGTCTCCTGCAGGAGACTTAAAGGGGCTTACAATCCCCTTGCCTTTCCCCCCTCACAACAAACACCCTGTGAGGTAGGTGGGGCTGAGAGAGCTCCAAGAAGCTGTGACTAGCCCAAGGTCACCCAGCTGGCATGTGTGGGAGTGTACAGGCTAATCTGAATTCCCCAGATAAGCATCCACAGCTCAGGCAGCAGAGCTGGGAATCAAACCCGGTTCCTCCAGATTAGATTCACGAGCTCTTAACCTCCACATTATTAT
This sequence comes from Sphaerodactylus townsendi, assembly GCF_021028975.2. Taxonomy (NCBI): domain Eukaryota; kingdom Metazoa; phylum Chordata; class Lepidosauria; order Squamata; family Sphaerodactylidae; genus Sphaerodactylus; species Sphaerodactylus townsendi. Next base: position 6,704,042 of record NC_059436.1, read on the forward strand.
TAATTATTATTTATTCAGTTTATATATCGCCCTCCCCCGAAGGGCTCAGGGCGGTTCACAACAGAATATATAACACTGAACATTAAAATCAAACCCTGCTGGTTGATATCTCCCACACTGCTGCTTCCAGCAATGCTGCCACCACCTATGCAGCCTGGCAGGAGCCCTGCCCCTGTGCCAAGCCAAATGTTGAAGTTGGCCACGGCTGGCACATGTGCCAGGGATTGCCCATCCTTGCTGTAGCCTAATCTGACATTTTCTGAGTTCAGGAAAGTGCCATTTCCACGTCCCTGTAGCTGATCTTTTTCTTCCATTTAATATTTCATAGTTCCAGAAAGGGGAACACTTCTCCTTGAATGAGAAATACATGGGGAAGTAGCTGTCATGCTGCCAGCTGCAGGGAATGTAAAAATAAGCTTATCTGATCATTTGTGGCAAGTAGCTATCACCATTTGATGACCTTCTTCTGTCCCTCTCGCTTGCTGAAGTCCCTACATGCAGTAAGTTTGATTATCTCAACTATGAGGACACAAACATACCTGGAAGCCTAAGGATATCACATGCATTCATCGCAGGCAGAGATGCTTCTGAAAGTGGGACCAGTGCATCAGGAATTCTCCCTTGTTCTCTTCATTTCTGTCTTGAATTTTGTTCGCTGCACAATGTATCTACCAGTCTCTGCCCATTTCAGCTCTTGCATTAATTCACACCACCATGTCTATAAGTAAGCTATCTTCATGCAGTTGTATTGATATTATTTTTGTGTGGTGTTTGTTTTACCTATTGGAGAAGCTACTGTCAAGTAAGAGTGTAGTTAAAGAACATACAGCTGAAAGAGTAACTTAGACCACCTGTACCGCAATGGAACTGTGGTATTCAGGGTTTGTGGAATGTTTTCTCTTACAATTCATCCTGCCTCTTGCTATGTGTTATTGTGTGGGATAGTGCTAGTAGTCTGAAGAGCCACCCTGGTGTAGTTGTTAAGAGGGATGAACTCTAATCTGGAAAACTGGGTTTAATTCTCTTTTCTTCCATATGCTTGGTGGACTAATCTGGAGAACCAGGTTTGTTTCCCCCACTCTTCCACAAGAGCAGAAGACTCTAATCTGGAGAATCTGGTTCGTTTCCCTACTCCTCTACATGAAGCCTGCAGGGTGACCTTAGGTTAATCACAGTTCTCTCAGAACTCTCTCAGCCCCTCCTACCTCACAAGATGTCTGTTATAGGGAGAGGAAGGAAAGGCGATTGTAAGCTGCTTTGAGACTCCTTAAAAGTAGAGAAAGACACGTTCTAAAAATCAACTCATCTTTTCCTCCTTCTTGTATTAGCGGCCTGTAGTCAGTAATTGCCTTTTGCAAATCCTGTTGCAGTAAAGGTTACTGAAAGCAAACTCCAAAGCGTGGAATTGGATTATTTCTTGAACTCTGCCAACATTATCAACATGTAAGAGAGCAGGTGCGTGTGGGTCAAACCCCCCGCACAAAAGAAATCATAGAATCATGCAGTTGTCCTTGTGCTAAGCAGTGTAGAATGGGCATAAGATGCTAATGAAAGGAAGGAACCGAAAGCTGTAACAAATTGTTTCAATTCCCAAACCTTTGGGATTTAACTGGAATTAGTGGGATGCCAGGCAGAATGAATACGTGGAACAATAAAGAAACAGCACGGAAGAAGTCTGCTTGCCCCGAGTCCCAGACAATCAGCTAGGCTTGTTCAATAGCAGGCGTTCTGCTCATAGAAACTGGTTTGGCTTCCAGATTGAGGCCGCCTTTTGTGTCTGGGCCGCAGCCACTGTGCCCTTTTGTGCCCGTCACTGTGGCTCTTTAGGGTTGCTATTATCCTTCCCATTGGTCAACATGGTTTCCTTGGCAGCAGCCTTCATTAGAAAGGGATCCTTGAGGCTAATGAAGGATTTTTAAAAAAGCCTTCTGCAAGCAGCTTGATTGCTTCAATCAGGCTGATTTGGAAATAGTATTTTATCTGATGGGGGCCTCTTAAGCCTAATGAGGGTACAAAAAAAGATGCCAGGGATAATAAGAGACCAAATGCCTCAGGGAGTGAATCAGCCACCGCTCATGATTAAGAGGCGTATTACTGGCACCACAAAGAAACCTTTGCAGTGGCTCTGAAGAGGTGATTTAAAGTCATGTGCCCAGCCGCACTGCAAGCTGAAAATGCAACACATGGACAAATCAGGTGCAAGTTTAACCTGACCCTACACTTCCCTTGTCCCATCTCTGCTTGGTGCTCCTCACATAAAGTTTCATTTCCCATCAACAAAGGTGAATAGGGAACCAATAGTTAGAGTGTCAGGGTAGCATAGCATAGTGTGAGAGCCAACGTGGTTAAATGTGGTAGACTCTAATCTGGAGAACTGTGTTTGATTCTGCACTCCTCCACATTAGCAGGGGACTCTAATCTGGTGAACCAGATCTGTTTCCTCATTCTTGTCTGAGAACTGTCTCTGGGAACACTCTCAGCCCCACCTGCCTCACAAGGTGTCTAAGGTGAGGAGAGGAAGGGAAGCACAGTATGATAAAAACATGGTATAAAAAGCACTTAATCTTCTTCTTCAAATGGGAGACTGAGGCCCCTTCCACACATGCAGAATAATGCACTTTCAATCCACTTTCAATGCACTTGACTTTGCAGCTGGATTGTACTGTGGAGAATAGCAAAATCCACTTGCAAACAATTGTGGAAGTGGATTGAAAGTGCATTATTCTGCATTTGTGGAAGAGGCCCTGGGTTCAGATCCCCAGTCTGTCAATGGAAGCTTGCAGGGTTACCTTGGGCCAGTCACACACCCTCAGTTTAACATACTTTACAAAGCTGTTGCAAAGGTAAAATGGTGGTGAAATGAAGTAAAAAAAAAGTAAACTACACATCCTGAATATAATAATAATAATAAGCCTTTATTTGGCATAACAATAATCATAACACAATAAAAAACCTGAGATAAAAGGTATACAAATACAAAGGTTTAAGATAAAAGGTATACAAATACAAAGGTTTAAGATAAAATATAAATTATTGATTGTGCATCACCTCCAGTAAAAATTGTGCAACCAATTCACAAGTTTCATTGTCAGAATTGTCCAGAAGAAAAGGAAGTCTACTTGATTCTTCCATTTCACTAGGTATCCTAGAAAGAATGTTGGAATATTTTGACTCTGATATTAGCAGATTTAGGGCAGAAAGCCAGTTGCTTATGTGCCACATGTTTCAATTTGTTCTTCACCACAAGAGCATACCCTTTCGCTCATTTCCAAGTTGTTAAATCTACCACTAATAAAGCGGAGGGGAAAGCACTGAAGTTGGAGCAGAAGTGGAGGGCTCTTTTCTCTGCATTGGATTAGTCAAAAAATACAAATAGGGAGCCATCCTGTTTTGATATCCAGGGGTATTGAAGTAGATGTGTGGGTGAACAAGTTTTCATAGCAGCCCTAAATAAATTAATCCATTCGCTTTCCAACAATTTTTGACTCTAACAAGTTGTAGATTGCTTTGAACTTCAGATCCAGCGGGAAAAGCCAGTTCGAGATATACCAAGTGATTCAATCTTTCTTTCGATCAGAGAGAACCATGGATTAGCCTGAGTATCAGACAAAAGTAGGTGAATCAGCGAGTGCTCATCATGCGAGAAATGCAGGCGAAGCCAAAATTTAAAAGCTCTCAACCAAGCCCTATAAACTAATGAATTTTGGCCCAGTTCTAAACAGAGGGTCTAAACTGATTTATTTAGGGACATATATGGAAAACATAATTTCCTTCCAATATCTATTGGAATGGTCAATAGCTGTCTATTGACCATTCAGGATACACTAGTGTGTGAAATGGCTACCTGGTACTTTATTGCATACATGCATACATTTACCTGCATGCTTGAGCTACATGGTGCCTTAGTGTGATGCACATCAGTTCCCATATGTACTGGGATGCATCCATCATCACCAATCAATGACTGAAACTCCAAGACACTTGGAGAAAGAAACTGAGCTCTAAAAAAAAGAAAAAAATGGCAGCTCTTGCAACTCACATTGGTGATAGAAAGTGGTATCAAGTATCAGCCAAGCTTTGATGACCCCCAAAGTGTTTTCAAGATAAGAGATGAACAAGGATAGTTTGCAATTGCCTGCCTTTGTGGAGCAAACTTGGACTTCCTTGGTGGTCCCTCATCCATATACTAAGCAGGGCCTACTCTGCTTAGCTTCTGATATCTAGACTGGGCCATTCAGGTCAGGGTGCAATCCACACTACCAAATCTTTAAGAAGGCATGCACAAATGATAAAAGAAACTGGGACAAATTATAGACAGTGTTTTACCAAGGATGGATATTAGAAAATCAAGACTGTGCCTGGCAAACAGGGATAGTTGAAGTATATAGCAGGGTCATCTGTTGCTAGGTGGATGAATATTGTAACCTCAGCTTGTGGGTTCTGTGGGGCAGAACTTGGAATGAGTTTGCAACAACAAATTTAAAAAAAACAAAACTGTTTACTTTCTTAACATATAACATCAACATTTAACATCACACTTCAAGGTCCTGTTCAGGTTGCATTTTCAAGTCTTTATATTTACAGTCTACTGATACTGCCAAGTCCAATTCTTCTTTGCAAGTTGGTTGGCTCCTGAAGACTCCAAGGACTTGATGAACAGGATTCAACATGATGAAGGTTTCCAGGAGAACTCTCACCCACTACAACCACAAAAAACCCTGAAACAAACTCCAACATTTACAACATGGCAAAAATAAACAACTACCTTCCCACTAGTTCCCAACAACATTGCAGTTACCTTAACAAGGTGTTAAGGGCTTATACAGATAAGGTCCGAGTCTGGTAGCCTTGTCTCCTCCAAACTACATGAGCTCTGCAGCCTTTTGCTGCTTTGAATCTCCACCCCTTTCCGGGTCAACCCATTCTGAGCATGGGGGTTACAAATATCATTCGATTTTGTCTTGTAATTTTAGTGCAGTGGAAGTTTTCTCTCTGGGCTTTGCACCATGTCAAACTTCTGTTTGCTCCGTTGCTGCGTTAGTGTGGTATTCTTAAAGAGGGGCTGGTGCAAGCTAAGGATGATGATTAGATCCCTCTCATCCGCAAAGGCTCATTTCAGAGATGTTAAGTCACAAATTACCCTCCATGGGTCCTTTCAGGCCCTCCAGGAAGCACTCTTCTCTCTCGCCTTCTCTCCATTTTTCTCTCTGGGTTTGTCCATTCCTCACTGTGACCCTGCCATCTTTGTGAGTCTCTGCTGTGCAATTATGCACTGAAGGCCAAAAGTTTAAAAGAAGTGGAAAGGATGCACTTATCATGGTAAGTACTTGCATTTCTGGGATACCATGCATTTGTCTTGCCCCTTGAGAGTAATGATCTCAAAATATGTAATTAACAAAGCTTGTACAGGGAAAATGCTTTTGTTCACATTATTGTGTTGTGAGAACAGCAAAAACAGGATTTTTTTTTAAAAAAAAAGACTGAGTGGGATACAACTGACTTTTCTGTTAGTGAAAAAGATAATATGGGATTAGGGGCAAGGCTTCAAACCTCTAGGGTCCCTTCCGCACATGCAGAATAATACACTTTCAGTCATTTTTCACAATTGTTTGTAAGTGGATTTTGCTACTCCACACAGTAAAATCCATCTGCAAAGTACATTGAATGTGGATTGAAAGTGCATTATTTTGCATGTGCGGAAGAGGCCTGTGTGAGACCTGGAGATCTCCTAGAATTGCAACTGATCTCTAGACTGCAGCGACCATTTTCCTTGGAGCAATGGCTGCTTTGGAGGGTAAATTTTATGAATTACACCTACCCAAGTCTGAGGTCTCACACCCAAATCTCCAGGCATTACCCAGGTTGGCAACCCTTGAGGATTGGAGTTGGCAACCCTAGAGGATGAAAAAGGCTATGCTGGGGATCATGAGCCTTAAATGGACAGAAGTTGTGAGAGACCACAGCTGCAGGAAGGAGTGGGTGAGACTGAAAAAAAACCTATCTGGATCCAACCCACTATCTGTCAATTCAGAGAAAAACATAGAGGGTTGGATTCTATTACTGGCCTTTGAAGCTATGTGAGAGCCAGCAGGAGCTACATCTATGGGGGCGGCCCCCATCTCCACATGAGTGGAGGGGAATTTGGCAAGAGGAAAAGCTGGCAGGATTCAATGCAAAGTTTGAAGAAATAAAACATAACAATAAGAAAATGTTAACTTTTTTCCTTCAGTTACAGCCAAGCAATATAGTGAAAGCTGGTGAGAAGCGGTGATTGAACAATTGAGCTAGATGTCAGGAAGTCTTTGTTTAAACCCAGCTTCTGGACATGGCTTTTCCAAATCACTCACTGGTTTCCATTAATAACAACTGACCCACCTTACAGGTTTGTGGTAATGCCTGCGAAACGCTTGGAACGCTCTGACAGCGCTGTGAAAATGCTACCTGTTATTAATAGAGCTCTGAACTTTGAGAGGTTCAGAAAGTGCTCAGAGCTGACTTAAATTTCTGCAGAAGGAAATGAGTAAATACCTTTGAAGGCTGATGAGGGTGGGTGAAGAAGGGAGCGACGAAACAGTGCCATTCGGAACCATGCTCTGCTGGCATTTGCATGAACATTGTGAAGTCTTTGAAGAGAGATGAATGTCCTTAGCGTGAGCTCCCTGAGCTGATCTCTAATCTCACCAGGGCCACCAAGCAAGCAGCTTGCAGGTTGGCAGTAGTGGGGATTGCAAAAAACAGTCCCTTTGAGCTTCTGACGAGAGGGTTCAGTATAGGGCATGCTTAAAACTTTATCTAATCCCATAACCCTTGTAGTTGCACATCAGGGGAATTCAGGGAAGTGACAGCATATTTTATTCACTTAGAGATGAGATACGAAGTCTGACCAGTTTGGTGGGATGCCAGTGTTTAGAGTTCATCCGCATCCTTTCCAGTATTTATTTGATTAAAAAAATGATTTTATCCCACATTTCTAACTAGCTTGGGGTTGCTTATAGCTGTGAAACGTACATCTGGCTCATTCATCAACAATATATCTGAAGAGTGCCTAATAATCCAGATCCTCAGTGGCTGCAAAATGTGACTTTATCTTCATTGATGGTAAAGATTTCTTTAATTGATTTGTTTATTTTGAGAATGTTTATACTATCTTTCTAAGGTTTACAAAGGTAAGCAGGGAAGAATTTTACTAGAAGTTGCTCCTTTCCCCAAAACGAGGCTGAGTCTGCACATTACCTGGGTTCGTTCATTCGTTCGTTCCTTTGTTCCTCCCTCCCTCCCTCCCTCCCTCCCTCCCTCCCTTCCTTCCTTCCTTCCTTCCTTCCTTCCTTCCTTCCTTCCTTCCTTCCTTCCTTCCTTCCTTCCTTCCTTCCTTCCTTCCTTCCTTCCTTCCTTCCTTCCTTCCTTCCTTCCTTCCTTCCTTCCTTCCTTCCATCCTGCCTTTTCCACCATCCCCAAAATGAGCTCAGGGCAGCCTACAATGGAGAAATTTCTCATCATGGACATCACCGTACGATAAAACCCTGATATAAAATTCTAAAATGCCAAAGAACCTTGGTGCCTTAAAATTGAGGGTATCAAATATAGCCAATACCATCCCAAATCAATATCTTCAGTCCTATTGGGGAGGGAAAGAGAAGGGAGGGAAGCCAGCCAGATGTCCTCAACCATTGTCCTCAGCCATTGTGCTCAGCCATTGTTGTCCTCAACCATGTCCATGGGCGTGGGGAACATCTCCATCTTACAGGCCCTGTGAAATTGCACTAAATCCCAAACAAATTGCCGTGCCTTCCTCACTGCAATGCTGTTTCTAGGAGCAGCCTTGTAAAGTCATCCTCTTTCATCCCACGTGCATAACCCACCCACCAACATTTTGCTGCAATCTTTCTCAAATCTGGGGCTTCCATGCCCCAACTGTTGTGTGTGAAGGGGGGGAAAAGTCAGCTGATGAGGGTTTTCTCAGCATTCTCATTCTCTAACAGAGGTCTAATGTTGTCCTTTAAGGAGTGCCCTGGATGGCATTTCTTTTGTGATGTGCGCTCAGTTTGAAAGTCCCAGTAGGTTCTGTTTGATGGGGGCAAACCAAATGACATCAGAGAGGCAGAGATTACCCCACCTAAATGAGACATGTGTTCTAATTAGAAAATGTAATCACCTCAGGCGGGCTCATTATTGCTGTCTTTATGTTTGTCATTTCCACAGCCTTCAGGTCCCTGGTAATTCCTTTATCTGACTTGTACTCAAGGACATCAAGTTTTTAAATCATTAAATACCTTAAACTCTCTTTTTCAAGGAACTTTGAAGTAATTGCTTTTTTGGTCATGTAAGGGGTTTGAGTCTCCCAAAATCTCAGAGGAAGACCTTTCATCAGTGTCTGTATATATCAAATGATCTTTTGTGGCAAAAGGATTTTTTGGCCAGACAGTTGGTGTGGGGAAACAGACGAGAGAGACCAACAAATGCTTTATTTGCATGAGTTTTAGCACACACAACAGTGATCTGAAGAATTTACTTGTGCTAACTGGTGAAAGGCAGGGGGGTCTTAATATGCATAAGCGGACAGTTGAAACTCTTCATGGTATGGAGCTAAATAGCATCACCAGATATGAAACGGATATTCAAGGAATGGCTAGAGGGATCGGTTTAAAAGATGGCAACCTAGAACTGCTCCTTGGTTTTAAAACAGATCAGAGTTCCACAAAGTGGAAACCTGAGTGGAAAAATCCCTTCATCAAGCTTCATTCAGCAGCTAAATAAAAACAAAGAGTGGGTAGAAAAAAGATCCTGAGCTTGCTAGACAGCCCACATTATGATAGTCTTAAAACACAGCAGATGAGGTTTAACATCCATTCAAGGAGGGACGGAGCGAGGGGGAAATGCACCCAGTGCGCGTGCATGCCCTGCACCCCTCCAAGCCCCTGTCCACTCCTGGAATGCCCCCGTTCCACCCCCACCACGCCCCTGGAATGCCTCTGCAGGGATGTGCCTCTGGTGTGTCGCGCATTTCCCCACCCCCTTGGTGCTATGCCTCTGCATTCAAGTAACCTGGCTGATATGTCTAGGTTGATTCATGGTCTGCTCCTGTGGCTTTAAGAAGGATTTGCTTCTGCAGAAATCAGCAGGTGAAGCTTTTCATGACCATGAAGCAAGACTTTAGTGTTTGCTAACAGCAATCCTGCTGCATTTGATAGGATAAAGGCACAGGCTCCTTCAATAGTTGACAACTCTGCTAGAAACTGGCTGGGGAAGAGAAATAGGGAAGGGTATAAAAGAAAAAGACATCCAAGGGGAGTTAGAATCTAGAAAGTGACAAATCTTTTCTAGTAGGGAGAAACAGTGATAGCATGTACTCTAACTGTTCCAATTATCAGGTACCATCTCTGGCTCTTAGTTATATGCCTTGAGTAAATGGCCACCTGTTTGTTAACCTTTTGCAAGTTGCTATTTAGGAGACTTCCCCATGGTCTCCTAAAATGTATGTTTCTTTGGGTGGATGGATGCATCTTCCCTCTAAAAAACGTACACATAAAAGTGTGCACATGAACACTAAGGCATTGTCATTTCACCAGCTTCAGTTGTTCAGTTATGTTCCAATAGCAGGGCATGATGCATTTCTAATGGTATTGTTTTTTAATCAGTTTCTTCCTGTCTACATTGGGGGATGAGACGGTCATGCTGCCAAATCCAGGCTGGAAAACTCCTGGAGATTTGAGAATTGAGCCTAAGGAAGAAAGACTGGCACCTCAGTGGGCTACAGGGCCAAAGTGTCTACTCTCCAAAACATCCATTTTCTTCAGGGGAATGGACCTTTGTAGTCTGGAGATGAGATGAAATTCTGGAATCCCCTGGTCCCAACTGGAGACCAACTTTTGATTGATTGATTGATAGATAGATAGATTGATAGATTGATAGATTGATAGATTGATAGATTGATAGATTGATAGATTGATTGATTGATTGATTGATTGAATTTATACCCTGCCCATTCACAGCCAAGGTTGGGCGCAGGGCAGCTTACAGTAAAATTAAAAACATAGTCACAGCAACTTAAAACGAATTAACATGTGGAAAGGTGTTGCCCGTCAGGTTAGACCAGGGGTGTCAAACTCGCGGCCCTCCAGATGTTCATGAACTACAATTCCCATCAGTCCCTCCCAACATGAGCATTGACTATACTGGCAAGGGCTGTTGGGAAATGTCATTCATGAACATCTGGAGGGCCGCGAGTTTGACACCTGTGGGTTAGACAATGTTGGACTTAAAAGATACTGGCATGACTCAGGAGGAGGCAGCTTTGTATGTTGCTTTCATTTTTCCAAATTGCTGTTAAGGATAACGGAGCACACTAAAATAACAGCAGACCGAAAGGAAGCATCTCAGTTTGGTGATTCGGGTGAAAAGCTTCAAGATTGGATCCTAGCTGAATCTTCCCTCGTGTGATGAAAAGTCAGAGTGCTCTGAGATTTTGCTGAGGCCCGTTTTTCATTATACAGTGAATTCACTTACTGGGATAGAGGTGGATGAAGCACTGGCCCAGAACGAGAAATATGTCATAAGCATTATCCGGTTGGACCCAAGATCTTTTTCCTGTTTGGGAGGGAGACTTCATAAACTCTTGATTTCCCCTGGAAGTTGCCGGGTCCTCGCAAACCGTAGATTAAATCTCGCCCATTAATCCAAGTTTCATATACATGGCTCAGGATTCTCTATTATTCAGAATTGCCAGACAAAGAGGCAGCCTTTGAAGCATACAAAGTGTGTGCAGATCAGCAACAGCCCTCTGCCTTCTGAATTCTTCTGGAGGGTTGATGGCATTAAGAGTGATTTATATTCTGTCAGTTTTATTCAAGAGAAATGATATTCTGTATTTCAGCTTTTTTTCTGATTAACACTGTTGGGGGAAAAAGGAACTTTTTTTTTTTACACCGTTAAGCTTAATTTATTTTTTCCCCTTTTATTCTACACTCTTCTCACTGAAACTATTACTACAAACAGTGGCTTATAAGGCTGCCAGTAAAGGATGTCATTTCTTCAGTGGTGATTCTTTGCCAAAGAATGTGTGTTTTGGGGACAAAGGTTTAAAACCTGGCCATTAAAAAAAAAGAAATGAAAGGTTGTTCCTGCTGATCATTTCATGGGGAAGACAAACAATCATTTTTCACATTTCTAAATGAAATATTAAATATACACTTGCCAATCTCCTGGTGGGGGACTGGAATGTCCCTAGAATTACAACTGACCTCCGGGCTATAGAGAACAATTTTCCTGGAGGAAATAACAGTTTAGGGAGGCCAATTATATGGTGCCAGTTCTCTGCTGTACTGAACTCCTTTCTGTCCCCAAAATTTGCCCTTCACAGACACTATCCATATATATGTATATGGATGGCTCTGTCCCTCCCCTCCCCCCCCAAACACAACCTCTAGCCCTGCAAGGACTTTTGGAGGCAGAGACCTATCTGTAGAAAATAGTGCAAGCACTGAAATTCCGCCTTCAAAGAACTTTTATTCATGGGTCTGAATCCATTGCTTTAACCACTACACCACCCTGTTTTTTAATAAAAGGTTTTTTTAAAGGGATTGGAACTGTGGTGGAATGGGGCTGTAGTCTCCTATAATGATTATTGCACATAAGAACTTGTTTCTACTACGAGGTTTTTTTGCCTTTGTAATTCCACTACTGCATTGAAGAAGAGGAAGAAGAGTTTGGATTTATATTCTGTCCTTCTGTCATGTAAGGAGACTTAAAGTGGCTTACAAATACCTTACCTTCACATAAATGACACCTTGTGAGGTAAGTGGGACTGAGAGAGTTCTGAGCGAACTGTGACTAGCCCAAAGTCACCCAGCAGACTTCATGTGGAGGAATGGGAAAACAAATCTAGTTCACCAGATAAGAGTCTGCCACTCATGTGGAGGTGTGGGGAATCAAACCCACTTCTCCAAATTAGAGTAATCTGCTCTTAACCAATACAGCATTCTATTGCTGTTGATAATATACCATGCCTTAAGGACTTTGTCATTTGCACTGTTTTCTGATTTTGCAATCCCAGCCCTATGACATTGTTCAATAGATGTCTTATGCTGTATGACTTAATAATAATTAATTAATTTTAATATTGTACACTACCTTAAATAAAGTAAGGAAATAAAAAATACTATTAGCTGAAGATCAAATTACAGTTAAAGTCAGTGTGGCAAACAAAGTGGTAACCATACATCCTTCAGACTGAGACAACTCTTCATCAGCTTCTAACAGTGGAAGGGAGTAGCTGTTACCAAGTGGTTGATGATCAAAGCATAAAGATGTTCCAAATATTAACAACTGAACTATTTTCAGCTGTGAAATTCTGAACAGTATATTGTCCAGTTGAGGCATTTAGGCAGGGATCAGGGATGAGAAATTCTTAAAGATTTTTTAAGGGGAGCCTGCGGAGATGGCGAGAAATCTCTGTGAAATGTAATGCCCTAGAGTTTACCTCCCAAGCAATCATTTTCTTCAGGAGAATGGATCTCTACTGTCTGGAGATCAATTTCAGCTCCAAGAGACATCCAGGCCCCATGTGGAGGTTGGTAACCCTAGCAGAGACTCAGAAGCTCAAACCTGAAAACAGTCTTAAACCAGTGATTTTCCTTCTGTAAAATGAACAGACTCCACTTAGGAAGGTTAGATTTCAAGATATATACTGAGCAAAAGTGAGTGAGCATGGGAGTGGAAATTATTGATGAATCCACATAGATAGGGGCATAAAAGAAAATGTCAGATTTCTCTATTTGATTCCAAACATGTTCTTTTGAATGTCTTTGAACCTGGTAGCCATAAATATGTACAGCTCACAAACAAAGTTGGCAGTGGAAGACAGATATCAGCACAATGTCTGTTTTTTCCCCATTTTTATGACACATTATATGGATCATTTATTCTATCATTTATATTTTAAACATGTCTTTATTGTCTTTGTTTCTTTTCTAATCCTGGCCCCACCCCCCTGGTAATGGCCAATTTTCTGTTTCTTCCCTCAGGGACTGAATGTCCAACCAAGTCTCCTCCTTTGATCTGTAATACTATTTTTAAACTATTCTGTTCTACTCTACATTTTGTCACGATGATTTGTTTCGTAATGCAGGCAGTGGTTTCACAAAGGAAATTCTTCTCTTTTTCCTAATGAGATCTACAGTGACAGCTAAGTATGTAATTTTAGAAATGAAATTATGTAGCCTTTCTTCTATACGGTACTTTAGTGGCAACGACCAACAACATTTATTTACAGAGCCTCTGGCCTATTCAGTACAGCACAAATAAGACGTCCTGGAGATGTCTTAAAAAAAGGCACCTCCTAATTTTTAGTTCAGACAGCATGGACGAAAAATGCATCAAAGGAGAAAGAGACTTTTTCCCCTGCCTGGCCATTAAACCTCTTGTTAGTTTCATCTGCTGCTAGTACCTGACATTTTGTGGTACTGCCGGGACTCTCCATCATGCTACAGCTTTTTGCTTAAGGTTTTCCCAAGACGTCTGCTCTGCAGACTCCGATCTTGGGTGCCTTCTCAGTTCTAAAAGTACATAGTTGTACTTTGCTCATACTGCTGATTCAGAAAATAAATAGTTCCTCACTCTTTTTCACCCTTTTAAAACATTTTTGATGAGCTGCCTTCAAAGACATGAACACATGCATACAAGAATCGATAGCTTCTTGTACATGTGTGTTTGTGTCTTTGGAAACAGCTCATCAAATTTTTTTTAAAAGAGTAGAAACTATATATTGTCTGAATGGGCAGGATGAGCAGGGGACAACCATGTACTTTTTGGGCTGAGAAGGCACCCAAGATTGGAGCCTGCAGAGCAAATGTCCTGGGAAAATATTAAGCAAAAGGCTGCAGGCACAATGGAGAATCCCTGCAGCACCACAAAATGTCGCGCATGAAACTGACAAGAGGCTTTAATAGTCAGGCAGAAAAAAATAAGACATCTCAGCTTTAAAGTTCCACATTGCAAGAGAAGTTGACTTGCAGAAGACGCCAGGGGTGGGGTGTCTGTAGTCCTCAAAATAGGATGGCTTGAGCAGAAAGAAGGCATCTTGGGGGAAACACAAAGTATCTGAGATTGTTTGTTGAACTATCATTCTACAATTCAAATATACTGCTGAAATACAAATACCCCCGCCAGCCAATGACACACAATCTGAAACTACTGATTAAAACAAAGTTAATCATATCATGTAAATCCATAAATGCTTGCCTGCAAAATAGAAGCCCAATTCTAAAACTTTCCCCTCTGTGAAAAAAAGAAATGGATTCATTTCTTTTAAAAAGAAAAAACAGTAGATTGGCACAGAAACATTCATTGCTGGTGGGAATGGAAAATCAGTCTGCATAAAATAATAGCACCTGGAATAGGGTAGAAGAAGATGCCTGACAGCACCTCCTCAGATGAGGAAGAGACAGAGGAAGCTGCCCCTGCCTGCCCCCAAGCCCTTGGGGGTCACAGGAAGACCCACCAGACAATGCAAAAACTCTGGCCCTTTCCACACAACCAAAATAACACATTTTGAGACAGGAAATAAAACATTTCCACCATTGAGTTCTGCATGTTTTTTCCCCCAATACTATGAGAAAAGTGACCATCTAAAAATATGAAGATTGGACAACAGAAGTAAAAACTGGGGGAAATCCAGTGGATTTTGATTATGCATATGTAGTGTGAAAAATCTGACAAGAACTCAGCATGTTGCTAAGATTTGAGCTGATCCCTAACTCCAACCCTTATTTTCCAAGAGACTACACACAACCACCAGTTGCTCATGATTTCATTTTGCTTAGATTTGCATCACACTGAATTGTGTTCCCTTCACAATTTGGCCAGGTACTCAGTGCAAAATCAAGAAGGAACGAACAGAAAGAATAAGCTTCCATCATGAGTCATGATGAATACTATGCAAGCATATCGGTTTGCTGCTGTTCTCCCTGTCAGATGAGAGTGTATACCCTGAGAGGATAAAGGACTGACACACAGGACTGATGGACCCTGACTTAACATGGTTGAACAATTCTTTTTCGTAGATTTTTTTTTCAGACCTGCTCATCAAAAGACAGATATTGGTGTGAGTGAGAAATCGCTTGGGATTCCAAAGCAATCCCTGGAAGAGAATCTTGAGAAATAGACTTGTGAATACCCTGATGCATCAATCCTTCATCTATCTTACAAGACAACTTTCTTGATCCTTTCCTCTCTCCCTTCCATTTAGCAACATGTCTGCTCAGATAGTGGGCAGTCAGTTAATCTCCCTGCAAGATATTCCACTCTTGTTAGCCTTGTCTCAAGGACAGCTGCCCCTCATGTTAAACCTTAATTCCAATATTATCGATTTACATTAATGCGTTTGAATAATTTCCACTTTTCCACCCCTGCCTTCCTATTGCAGTTGCTCATTTCCATTTTATTTAAAGAAAAGACTCCCTCAGCAACATCCTATCTCTTTCTGAGAAGGAATATTTTGACTACAAGCGAAGAGCTTTGAAGACAACCAGACTGATGAGATTAGGAGAGAGAGAGCTGGAGAGAGCACAAAGTTAAACAGAACTTTCTTTTCTTTCTTTTCCTTTTTTTTCTGAAGCAACACATCAGAAAGAGGTTGACCATTTATGCATTTATCACAACTGCTTGCTTCACAATGTGCACGCCCTGGGCGCAATTTCCCCTTGCTCCACCCCTGGGTAGCAGCTGACACTACAGCATAAGGATCTTCATTGTGTGACTGAACGTAAGCTGTAACAGCTGTTTTGTGGCTGTCTCCTGCAGCAGCCATTTTGTAGCTGCACCCACTATGCTATGTCAAAGTTCCAAAGGTGTCTGCAAGTTCAAAGAGGTTGAAGACCTTGATCTATGTACTAATGTCATGAAGGGGAGCATATGGGAGGAAATGAAAATAGAGGTGAGCAAGATACAATCTGACAAAAACTCCAAATAAGACTTAGATGAGGGATTTCCACATGAATCTCTTGGCTCCCCTACACTACTTAGAGCCAGTATCAGTGTAAACTGAGATGGAGCAACTGCCAGGGTTCAGACGTTTGGTGGGACACACACAGCTGGTGAACTTTACCCACACACCTCCTCTGCCACTTGTCTGTTCCCAATTGCCCAGAGACTTTGAAAAAGGGTTCGTGGGTGGTGCACAGTGGTGGCACAGCACCAGCACTCCCATCTGCATTCACTGGTCAGTGTTGTCAGGGGCGCAGATGGTGTAGGCAACTGAGCAACTGAGCATGAGTGGCGGTAGGATTGGCAAGCAGGAGGAGGAGGCATGAGCAGACTAGGGCACTTAGGTGTGAGGGTGGAAAGGCATGAGGGAGGTCCTGGTGTGGGCATCTGCCCAAGGTCCCCCAACACTGGTCCAGAATCTCAGGCAGAAGAAGGAGAAGAAGTAGCACAAATCAGGGTCCTGTCATTGTAGGAAGGTTTGTCTTGATGTAAGAGCTACTTTTGGGAAACTTTCAACGTGATTCTAGTTTCCTGAGGTCCTTTCCTTGGCCAAGTGTTAACCATGGGGTGAGGGATTATGAGGAAATGGACTGATATGATCCAATAGCTCTTAAAACATGGAACCCTCCTAATATCCCTTGTCCCTCGAGTGAACAACTTGCAGGGAGAGAGGAAAAAGAACCCTCACTTCTATTTGCCTAGCTCACTGTGTCCAAACTTTCTCTTGGATACCACCTGGTACACAATATGTTGGACTTCACATTCCTGTGCAAAAGGCCCAGGATTAGTTAATTACCTAAGCAACCAGGAGACCTTTGAGGTTGTTGCAGGTCCTTGTAGACACTACCAGGAAACCTGCCAGCAAACAATTTGCCATAAAGCACTTCAGTGGTTCCATATAGCATGGATTACAAAACCCATGCATGGGATGAAAGCTGCAGCATTATGCTTTCCAAGGAGAATTCTCTCTCTTATTAGAAAATCAATTACACCTTCCATTTGGTGCAGGAAATATTGGAGACGACAAAGTGCCTGGCACTCCTGTTCACTCATAAACTTCCTTCTCGGCACAAAGATCACCACAGAGATGCTAATAAAATTTTCTATCTGGTGATTCGTACACATTTCAATATTATACTCCTGCAATCCGGTGTGGTGAATGGAAAACAAATTTAAATCATGATAAAAGCTTGGGCAGATGCTATCCATAACGTTAACTGCTTGTCATTGGGAGAGATGCATTTGGGGTCCCTCGGGATCAGCAGTTCTCATTTCTCCTCACTGTAAGCCTATAACATTTATTGTCTCTGAGTAGGAGCTACAAGGTATTCTATTCGGATGAAGTGTTTGATCGGATTTGTATATGTGTGTGTGTGCGTGCGAGTGTTTGTGTTGGTTTATAGTGTGCTCCTTCCTGTCTCTTTCGATCTCCGCTCTCTATTTTACTTCTCCTGAATGCTGCATGAATTCACAGCTTCCTTATTATTTTCTGCCTTGCCAACAAAACTCTTATATCATTCCTGTTTGGCTGCTTCTTGATTACATGTTCACTTAAAAATCAAGCATGTTTTGGCTTTTGCTACTAGCACCCAATACTGCTTCACAGCATTTTGATACACATACACTTTCAAAAGCAGACAAGGCAAGGTTATAATTGGGATCATGGTGGCTTAGTACTGGAAGCTGGTTGTCACTTTAAGATTAGCCCTAGAACATGTGAACCAATCAATGGCTGTCTTTGAGAATTGGTATACTGTCTTTCTGTAACATCTAAGGCCTGTTGTTCTCACAGGCCGGGGCTATGGCTGCCCTATAATGATCAATATCATCTACTATTGTGACTAGTAGTGGACTAGTAGTGCAAATGCTCATATATCCTCCAAGCAATCTGTTTGTAAGAAAGAGCCAATATATATTTATTTTTACAAATGAAACTGGGGGAAAGAACTTGGATAAATGTACCATTTCAATTACACATTCAGCTGTGTGTGTATTCCATATGACCAAGACCAGAGCGAGGGGGAACAGCGCCTGGGGCACGCATGTGCCCTGCTCCCCTGCCACACCCCCACCCACCCCCACTATGCCCCAGAATGCCCCCACCATGTTCCCGCACTGGCGCGTGCCCAGTGAGTCGCGCCCCTCTGTCCCCTTGGCGCTACGCCACTGCATGTAACATGAGAATTACTCAACAAAGAAAATCAAGAACATGGTCTACATAAATTTTATACATATTTAATGTAATTTTTGAATGGGGTTATTGGCTTTCCAGAATCTCAGGCAGAAGACTTTCATATCACCTCCTACCTAATTATTTTTTCCTGGAGATGACACAGACTGAACAGTAGATTTCAAGTTTGCTCATATTGTTTCGATGATTGGAGAAGGGTCAAGTGGAAATGTGTACGCTGTTAGTGCTCCCAAACTTTATGTCAATTTGAGGTCTGAATAAAGGTTACACACACACAGTACTTTCCATTGTTTAGCTCTCCTCCCACTGAAATGTCAGGAAAGACTGGTTTTTAGTCCAGTTTTTGCCCTGTGACACAGTATTTCTTTCTATGTGCATTGACATTAGTAGTGGGGAAACATTTCTTCATGTGAGCCTCATTTCCCTAGGATAAATTGATTCTACCTGAACACATGTTTACACAGACTCATTTACACATGAAGTTTTCCAGATTTTTTTCCAGTCCTTCAGTTCATATGCATCTTTCCACCACACATTACCTGTGTGGCATATCATGGAAACACTTGAAAAAGACAACCTTTATGTGGCCGCACACACTGTCACATCAAGATTACAGGAATGCACATGTGTTGAACAAATTTTGATACAATCCTCTTTTTGATGGACCATGCCAAGATTGCTTTTTGCAGTGTTTCATTAGCATGCATCAGTAATAAAGAAAAAAAAGGCACATGAACTCGGGTGGGGGGCACAAACCTGTGGCCAACTGGGCATGATCCATGATTCTAAAATTTATTCTAGAACAATAAAGGAATAGACCAAGAGAAATCTGCTTGTCCCTAGTTAGAAGCTATTGAACTGGAAAAGAAAAGAAGCTAGATTAATAGAAGGCACTATATAAGGGAGAGAAGGAGAGAGAGGACTGAGAAAAAATTGAAACAGTACATGCTGAGTGAAGCTTGCCCTGCAGATATTTTGCTTCCTATCTCGGTGTTGCAGAGAGCTTCAGACCTACAGGTTTCAAAGTTACATCAGTGATTGCCTGCAGTAAACGAGAGGTTTTCTACATTCTCAGTCAGGCTTCAGCTAGGAAATCTATAACATTATAGTATGGATTTTGTTGGAAATGGGGGAAAAAAATATCATGCTACAAAAAATACAAAGTTAAAGTGATTGTCACCGTCACCCATTATGGAAATTTTAACCGATTGATATTATTATGGCAGGGGGTCTTCTCTTGGGCAAAGTGCAAGGCACCAGTCTTAGTTCAGAAATGTCAAATTAATAACCACAATCCTTATTATTACTGGGAATAGTTAACTGTACTCTGTTCCACAGAAAGATGATAGTAGTGTTGTATATTTATCGTCACAGAACAAAGTAAGCCAGATTTTCTTTGTTGTAGAATGTTCCACCTGGATCCTAGTGCCTACCTAGCATTGCTCCCTCCATCCATTTGGAAGTTGTTCAGTGAACTGTAAATGCTCTTGTATCAAAGTACCATGTTCAATAATGCACAAAATATTGGTTTTGGCAAAAGTCACCACGTAAAAATGAATGATAATTTTCATATTTATTTGGGACTATATTCTAATGCAGAAGCATACCATTTTCTCAACCATTGCACCTCAGCTAATCATACTATTATCTTCCTGTGGCACAGAATATAACAGTGGACTAGGGATCCAACACAGTGGGCATGCAGCTTTGTTCAAGTAGCCGGGATGAGGACAATCAGCTGTTTGATGGAGAAGAAGGAGAGAAGAGAGTGGATGAAGATACCAGTCCTTCCCACTTGAGCAGCTGGTTAGTGATTCCATCATGTGTAACCTTAGCTATTGCACAGGTTGTATGATTTCCTATCCAAATGGGGATGCATATGTACAAGAATGGTTTCTTGCACATAACAACATGTTTTGCATCTGATTGTGGGTGGTGGTGGAGAGCCTGTACATCTAATTTTATAGTAACAAGGAATATAAAAAAATAGTGATGACAAGTTTTTCATACATATGACTACCTGCTGGATTCCAACCAATACACCCCATCTTTGAACTATATCTTCACTTTTGTATTTGCCATTCTCAGATGCTTTCAATGCATGGACCCAGACACATTTTATTTATTGATATTAATTATACTATTTCTAATCTGCTACATCATATTAGTCTGTTATTCCTTTATTCTTTGTTCATTCCAAGGCTATTCTACTCGGTGTGCTTAGGTGAGAGCCAGACAACCCTGTTTCTGGCCTGCAGAAATATCTTCCATGCTTTAGCCAAGACCAGCCACTGTTGCCATTTATTTCTGGCTACATCCATGACACCCTGATGGATCAGACCAATGGCCCATGTAATATGGCGTCCTATTTCACATGCGGTGAAGCAGATGCCTTTAAACGCTCACAAGCAAGGCACAGAAGCCAGTGCTTCTCCTGGCTGTGTTCACCGGCAATTGGTACCAACAAACCAACCTGCTCATTTTTGTTTCTTTTTTATTTCAAATGCTCATCCAGACATTGGTTGTACCAGCACCCTCCTCTATGAAAAAGGTGAGAGACAACCAAATGTGTGTTAAACTAGTTTATTAAAAGGGCTGATACGCATTCCCAGAAATAACTACTTCAGAGGGTTGGTTGTAGATCAGTAGCCCAGCAGCTACCAGCATTTGGGCAACTATACCCTAGCTCACATCATGGCTGGTGATCCGTTAGCCTTGTTTTTCTTTGCTTGCACATCAGTTGTGCTAAGAAGTGCCAAGGTTCATCCCCAACCTTCAGTATATCACACCAGATTTGGTTGAATCCCCTGAGATTTGGTTGAAATCACTGAGAAGTCTCCCCAGCTCACCGCACCATAGAATGAATGATGCCCTGGGCATCACATCCCTGCTGACCTCTCTCCCCTCCCCAATCTCTGCCCTCCCCAGTTACTGTCCCAGCTCTCCAGAAATTTCCCAAACTGGACTTGACAACCAGTGGTGGGATTCAGCAGGTTTGCACCACTTCGGCAGAACCGGTTGTTAAAATGGTGCTTGTAAACAACCAGTTGTTAAATTATTTGAATCTCACCACCGGAACTGGTTGTTAAATTATTTGAATCCCACCACTGTTGACAACCCTAGCTGTGGCTAAGCACTGTAAGCAGTGCAATGCTTCTCAATGGGCAGCAAGACCTGCCCTCTGCTGCCCCAGTGCTTTTCAGTGGGAGTTCTCTGAGCAGATAAGATTCTCTTATGGTCGTCTGTGTATCTTCAAAGATAGAGCCTCCAAAATTAAAAAAGGAAAACTATATATTGCTAGAATTGGCAAGACCAGCTGAGTAACTATGCACTTTTTGGGCTAAAAAGGCACCCTGGATCAGAACCCGCAGAGCAAACGTCCTGGGGCAACCTTCAGCAAATGGCGGCAGGGAGAACCCCTTCAGCTGCACACAAAATGTTGGGCGCAAGAAAGCTGAGGTGGAAGCTGACCTGAGAGCAAAACAATCAGGTGGGAAACAGCCTCTTTTCCACTCTGATGCTTTTGCTGTCTAGAAAGAATACCAGAAGCCACCTCTTTTAAAGAGATCCTTTGGATCTCTTATTTTGGGTGTTGGGAGTGAAAAGAGGCAGTTGCCTCTTTTGAAGATGTTCCAGACGTCTTTTTTTGGACTGTGTGGAATTGACCTAGATGCCCTGGGCTTTTTCAGCCCATGCATGTGCCAGAATCAGGCCTGATCAGAGTTATTCAGAAGAAGTGCTCTTCTTAAGTTCATAACATGAAGAAATGAATTACCATTTGATATTTCTAGATGAAACTGAGTAATTAATTGAGCAATGCATTAATGGTATGATTAGTTTATTCAATTTTCTATGTAAATGTCATCAGGTTTAAAAGATGTTCTAATGGGAAAGAGAACTGAAGCTAAGGTATTCCTCTGGCCATTCCCCCATATGGAAGCACAGCTGGCCACATTTGTTCTCTTTCTATATAAATATGTTTCATTAACCTTGCTAATTTGGTATAGGTGCTTCTTTTAAGAGGAATAGAGATGAAGAGGACAATCACTGGGAAAGTCTGAGCAATCAAGCCACAAATTGGGACTTCCCCCCCCCCCTCAAAACACTTGTCCTTTGTCTCCTCAAAGGATAGGAACATTGACTGAGCTCAAAACTCATCCAGATGTTTCACTATATTGTGAAATTGGTGCCCTAGTTGTGGCAAACCTGAGTCAGCTGTTGCAAGGGTGAGAAGTAGAAGTCTCTGTATCTCTGGTCTTTTGAATCATGAGGCAGCCCCTACATTCTGAAGCACTGGGAAATTACTGGAAGAACTGGGACATTCTAATGGGTCAGATCATCTTAGGTAACATAGTAACATAGGCCCCTTCCGCACATGCAAAATAATGCATTTTCAAACCACTTTCACAACTGTTTGCAAGTAGATTTTGCCATTCCGCACAGCTTCAAAGAGCACTGAAAGCAGTTTGAAAGTGCATTATTCTGCATGTGCGGAATGAGCCTCAGTAACATAGTAACATAGTCTTAAGGTGGTTTTTTTTTTTGCATTATCTAGTTCATTTGCAAATCCATGAGAATAATGAACTGTCAGTGAGTACCAAATTCCTAGCAAGGAACTTTGATATTCTCCCCCAAGGCTGTAGCTCCATCCAGGGATATGTGAATACAACATTTTTCATTTCTTTATATGTGTTTGTGTTTAGCATTTTCCACCTTCCTAATACCTTATGTCATTGTATGCCAGTTGAACATCAATATAGCTAATACCTTATCTTTGGAGACTGAAACAAATTAAATAAATAATAAATACAGCTGGAGTCTTAGAGGGGCAGAAAAAAGAAAGGCTGCATAGTTAGTGGGAAGGATAGAAGAAAGCAAGGAATAAGGGAGAGGATATGGAGGCTGCCAGGAGGAGAGACAGATAAAACAGTGGGGGGCAGAGGTACAAGGGAGAAATGAAATGACCCTTACAAATTCCTACAGGTCCCCCACAAACATCAGTTTTAATGCTGATTTTATTGCTAAATTCAATCTCAGAAAAGATTTGTTACAGTTTCACCCTGACAGCTGAGAATCCACAAAACTTTCATACTGAATGAGCATGATCACAAAATTGATTGACAGCCACAGTTCCAGCTGAGTTCTGGTAAAATCTCCCTCCCTCCCATCTTTAACTGGGAGAATGATGTTTCTTCAAACTCTGATTTGTAACACTTGAGAGCACTTATGTTCGCTTTACTTTCATTTTCAGCTTTAAAAGCGTCATTCTTTTTTCTACATTTCTTTTTTGCTTTTTTGCTATATTTCTTTACATTGATTTTGATTTTTTCAATGGGAAAAAAATTAAAATGCATTGTTGTGCTGTTGCACTGTGCAACCATTGCGCCTCCTCGGTGTTCATAACATTACAAATGTGCAACAATCCCGCCCTTTAAAATGAATATTACTTATCCTATATAGTCATTCTCATTGCTGTAGAATTAAGAAACCATCCCTTGATTTAATAAGCCTGCAAATATTGTTGTAATCAGTGTGGCAAGAAGAAGGACCAGTCCCTGACCTGAATGGCTTGGGCTGGCCTGATTTTGTCAGATCTCAGAAACTAAGCAATTTTGGTCCTGGCTAGGACTCGGATTCAAGACCACCAAGGAATAACAGGGCCACTATGCAGAGGAAGACAATGGAAAGCCACCTTGCTCTCTTGCCTGGAAAACCTTACTGGATTGCCCTAAGTCAGCAGTGACTTGACAGCACTATGTTCAAAAGGAGGACCAGTACATTTCTGTTCTGATGCAAGATCTGTTTGACTTCACTGATAGGAAAGCTTCTGTGCCAGTTTAATTTCTTTTGACTTTCCCCCCTTCAACTGGGCCTTCTTTAACTTTCTAGTGCCAGACTAGTCAATGCTTTGAAAATGAATGAAAGAAATGGCATCCATTGAGTTGTTTCTATTTCTATTCATTATTGTTATACAAACAAAATATTTTTTGTTTAATTTTTCATTAACTTAGAAATAAATACTTATCACAGTGTGAGGTCATCTCCTGACTACTAGCTCCTATTGACAAAACAACAATTAGCCATCTTAGATTGTTACCCAGCAGTCCACCTAAAGAAGGCTGTGTTGGCCGGCAGCTGAAGCAACAATATTGAATATGGGAGTTTGTGTACTGCTATAGTGTCCTCATCATTCTTTGCAATCCCATTTTCACAACTTCCATATCTGCAACGAAGGCCTAAAAATCAGATACACCATGTGGCTTACCTTCTTGTTTGTCTGATCCAAAGTCCTTGGCATTCTAGAGAACTCTTTCAACTATCTTTTATTTCCCGATGAAATATTTTAATATATGACTGTGTGGAATGAAAATACCCCCCCCCCAATTATATTTCTTGATCGCTTTTCGATTAACAAGTGCTGCCATGAACAGGAGCCACTAATGTGCTGCCAACACAATTAAGATCATGCAATTAATTTCACTAATGAAAGAATCTCCAAATGTGCCTTAAAAAAGGAAAGATAATTATTTTTCTTATGGTTGTCTAATTTTCTAAGGTAAATACCAAGCTATTGACATTTTGCAAAGCTCACTTTTATAAATAGTGCGTTTCCATTGTGCTTGACATAGTATAATCCTTCTAGAAAGCTTATTAGATCCTTTAATGTAATGTAAAGTTTTATTACTTTTAGTTATTACTGTGTTTGTTTTGTTGAATTAATTACTAACCATCTTTAGCCTATATAATTCATCCTGGCAATCTTGACTTTTTCTCCTCTAGGAACTTTTTCCAAGTTTGAATCATTGCCATAATTATTGATTATTAAAAGGAATCATTAGATTGATTTCTGGGATCTACTGAGTGCTTGACAAGTAACATGTTGCTTTATTTAGTTTGATTTGAATCTTGAGCAAAAATGTTGTAAGCTCCTGTTTATATCATCTTCTATTGCAATATGGGAATGGTGCAGCATTCTTTTGCTTCATTTACTTCACTTATACCCTACTTATCTTATCCACCGGGCTTTTGGGGCGGCCAGCTGCGGATTGGATGCCCCGTGTTGTGTGCCGTACCATAATCAGCATTACCAATGTGACATCTTTTTGGTATTGTCTGTCCCCTCCCGGCCTTGGGATCGGGCACCATCATCAGTATCATTTTTATTGGGTTTGGAATGCTGCTATCTTATATTGAGTTGAGTTTTAATTATTTATTAATTATTTATTGTGCACTATTGTTTTTAGTTGCTGTTCTGTTGTACACCACCCAGAGCCCTTCGGGGGTGGGTGGTTTATCAAGTTTAATAAATAATTATTATTATTATTATTATTATTATCTCTCCAGTGGGGACCCAAAATGGCTTATAACATTCTCCCCTTCTCCATTTTATCTTTACTACTGCCCTATGAAATAGCTGCCTAGTCCAACAAACTATGACTGGCCCAAGGTCACCCAGCAAGCTTCCATGACAGCGTGGAAAATGGGTCTCCTAGACTATAATACTCTTAACACCACACCATGCTGTGATGATGATCCCCAGCCTAGGTAAGTTGAAAATGAGATGTGCTACAATTATATGGAGTAATTTATCAGTGTCTATTAGCCAAGATGATGACATAAAAATTTATAGTCTTATGCAATGCACCTTTGGATACTCGTTGTTGAGATATTCGCCTTCATACCTTGGTTGTGAGTTTCCCAGGAGGCATCTGGGTGGCTACTACAGTGAGAGCCATTGTGGTTTAGAGGTTAGAGAGTTGGACTAGAAGTTCAATGACATTATCAATAAACTTGCTAAGTGACTTTGAGTCAGCTAACTCAAAGAGCTATTGCAAAGATAAAATGAGGAAGGGAGAACAATTCTGAGCTACTTGGAAGAAGGGCAGGATAAAAATCTACTAAATAGATCTGTTTGACCCCTGTGAGTCTGGATATTCATGAAAATTTTGGCCACTGAATTTGTCTACCAGATATGATTTGTTGACTCCCTGGCATGACACATCATAGCGGACCCAAATGCATTTGTTTTCTTCCCTCAATTTGTCCTTCATGGCAAGATGGACTAAAGTACATTTTCAGGTATGCATTTTGGGGAGATGGTAGCATTCTGTGTATTGTCAAAGGGTTTCATGGCTGGAATTAACAGACTGTTGTGGGTTTTTCAGGCTTTATGGCCATGGGTTAGGAATCTTGTAAAGATTTTTTTAGTGGAGGTGGATATTGGGGAAAGCTGTGTTTGGGGAGAAGAGGGACTTTAATAAGGTATAATGCCATAGAGTTTACCCTTCAGTGCAACCATTTTTTGCAAGCGAAATGATCTCTGCGGTCTCAAAATCAGCTGTAATTCTGGGAGGTCTCCAGATCTCACCTTAAAAGTTGGCAACCTTAATGCCCACAGATAGAAGCAAAGACACTTCTTGTACACTACTGGGTTTGGGAAGGGTGTCATTTTGAAGGGTCAGATTCCTCCGGGAGTGTTGGTATCCATAAGGTGATGCCAGCCTTTGACACTGGCCCTATTTGTCCATGCTTGTAAACCCCAACATAACTTTCAGTCTGCAGGAAAAAAGGTGAGCTTCTAGCCATATCGTGGAACCAGGTTTCAACCTTTTCCTCCAGCCGAGATCGCAGGCCATTAACATTGTTAATGTTCTTGCTAAATCTGTTTGGAGAATGTGACAAGTCTAATTTGTTACTGACAAGCCAGTTGGGAGTTGCTTTAAAATGCATCGCTCTAGCTGTTGTGCTCTTTTGAATGGATCTGCGGTTCCTGTCAGGTAGGCTTGCTATTTTGTTAAAGACGATCAGTTATTTCATCAATCTTTCCAGCAGCAATCCAGATTGCTAGGTGGAGGGGGGCCCTCCTCTGTATTCTATCCTCTTTTCTTTTTTTGGGGGGGGAGAGAAAAAACCCAGTAAAATGATGATCATGATGCAGAACAAAGAGGAAGTAGCTTGAGGAAGAATTTAGAAAGGAAGTCGACCTTGAATCATTTTAAGCACAGTTATTTTAATTAAATTGTGCTGCTGGTTACCATAAAAGAAGATATCATGCATCCTTCATTACAGTAGTTTGGAAAGATCTTGTCACACACACGCAGGGAGAGTTTGAGCCTCAACTTGTGCAGCACAAAGGTTTAAGTAGGCATCAGGTTAGCAATAAATCGGCAAAGGGTTTTCCTTTCCTTTGTTAATGGAAATAAAGGTCCAAATTAAAGATGCTGGCCTCCAGGTGGAGCTAGGAGAACTCTTGCAATTACATCTCATCTCCAGACAACAGAAATCTGAAATTGAAAAATGCTGAAATTGAAAAAAAAATGGTGCATTAGCTGGCTTTTAACTTAATAAGCACAAAATGAAGGTATTAGCAAAACAAAAAGAAAAGAAATTACAAGTTCAGAAGGAGCTGATGAGTAAAACAGGTTTTAAGGTTGAAAAAAAGGTGAACCATCTGGATGTTGTGTTAACAAATATGAATTGTGTGTTATTTCAGAATAACTGAATCTCAACATGCAATAAAATTAAAAAGGATTTTTCAAAGTGGAACTAACTTCAGTTATTATTGTTAGAAAAAAAAACTGCTGTGATTAAGATGACCAAGAATGCCGTTTTTGTTTCAAACAGCACCAGTGTTTGCAACTGAGACTCCATTTCAACAACTGCAGAAGGATATATCAAATTTTGTCTGGCAAAGGGAAAAGTCTCAGATTAAATATAAAACCTTGCAAGATGCAAAGGAAAGAGGAAGTCTAGATTTACTGATCTGAAATTATAGCAAATCCACAATCCAGGGTAGCTGGGGACAGGGCCACCTCTGTGCCACACTGCCACTTATAGAAGAAGACTTTCCAGTGGGGTGGGGTGGCAAGGAAAATGAAAATAAACCCCCACTTCTGCAAAATCATCCATGTCATAACCAGCCCTCCGTCCCCTCCTCTGGACATCTCGCCTCACAGTGACGGGGCATCCTACAGGTTTGAGAGCAAGATCAGTCTGCTGCACCCCACCCTCAACCTCTCCACAAGTAGTGAAGGGGCATTTCTTGGCTTTTAGAGTGACAGCTACTGCAGTTTGGATGAGGAGGAAGAGCCAGCCCTGACTTCTAGGTTTAGCCACTGTGGAGCTGAGGGGTGGCCAGCTGCCACGCCTTTGCCTCCTCTACCATTGGAGTGCCCCTTGCGCCAGCAGAGGAGGCAAGCACGTCAATGCAGCCCCATGTTGGCTCCACTGGTTAATTCACTCACACCTCGCCATAGGATTGCACAATTCGAGGGAAATGACTTGAGATTTGGATGGCATGCTTATCTATGGCATGACAAAGTAAAAGCCAAGAAGGATTTTAATAATCATTATGTTAGCTATGCCAGTCTGAGAATATGGGATAAGTTTAAACCTAGACCATATTTTTTAAAAAGTCTATGTGGCGCTCATCACAAGAAGCCTTATGCAGATGAGAAATGATATTTGAAAATAGATGGATCACATATCGTGATATTTTAGATTTCTCCAATGGGGAATGTAAAATGAAATTAAGAGAAGAATTAATGACAGAAGGGAATTGGTTCCTTTATGCACAATTATGAGAAAGATTTAAAAGAGATAAAAGATCCGATGCTTTGAACACTCTAGGACTGAATTTGAGATAGTATCATGTTCAAATTATGATAATGTTGCTGCTAAAATGTATAACGGGGAAAAAAGGTGCACACCCCTAGTCTAATGCATTCTTTACCAAAATGTTTAATCCAACTTTGACTATTATAATGTCTTTAGTAACACTGTCAAATGGAAAAGGGACATTTAAATTTGAGCTGTGTTTCAAAAATGAAATGGTCATAACGTTTATGCAGAAAAATTTGGCTGGCTTTCATTCCAATCTTGATGGTGGCAGAAAGTGCTATCAAATTGCATACGAGCTTCCAAAAATATGCATATCTAAAATGACAAGCAATTTCTTCTTCTTTGGTGCACGTTCTGCCAAAGCAAGCAATTTATTTTAGGGATGCTTTCAAATTTCTTATTCAGCCCGTTTCAACTTCTAGATCCATATTTTGACTTCACCTCCCTGCTGTGAACCAAATCTGCGATGCTTTAATTTCACACCTTTCTTTGTTTTCTTACACTGAGTTTTAAAAATAAAATGTATGCATTTCTAGACCTTATTTATGTGGCACTACATCAGTATTAAATATACATTGTGTGTATACATCATCATTAAATATATGACCTTTATTGAATAGGATCATTATCTGTTCCATTAGTTCAACTGCATTCTTCGAGCACAGGGAATGCTTTTCTGACATAAACATTTCCTCTACCAGTAGAAAGGCAGAGGACAAATAGCAACATCTGCAAAAATGAACAGGTAGAATTTTATGTCTCAAAAAAAACCTTGGGATTAAAATGTCTTAAACATTCAGCATGAACACCCCGCTTCCCACAAAACCAACTGTGAAAGCAGAGAACCAAAACCAGCACAGACAAATACAAACAAATGCAAACAAGCAACGAAATGAGAAAGTTCATTCCTTATTATCCTAATACCACTGATGATGAGCATTGGTTATATCTAAAGGAAATTGCACTGTTTTGTAGATCAAGAAGTTGGACAATATGTTGATACCTTCATTAGTGAGTCTGACATTGCAAAAGCAGTCATAAAACTCATGGTGACTCCAGTGGGGTTTCTTCCTGAGCCATTCATCCATTTGCGTGGCCATACCACAGTAGCAAAATCAGGTAGCTTATTTCTTGTGTGCCATTATACCAACTATTGATAGAATGTATTGCTATTGCAAAGAGAAAAAAAAATCAGCCATATACTAGGCGACACCAAAGCCAAACAGAAAATACAAAGAGGGCATCCCTCAAGTAAAGAAGCCAATAAAGGGGCAAAGGAACATTAGCGGAAGTACAGATTGAATGATCTCACCTTTCCTTCTTGTGGCTCAATGTATCATTTGCTTCTCTCCAGCCCATTCCACACAGGCCTTAACAGCGGCGGTATGCCATCAAGTATGCCAGAGCACCCCCGGGGCTGTTCGCATGCTTTCGTGCTCATGGCCCTGGAGCTGCTGCTGCCCCCAGAAGTGCCTTCACATGAAGGCATCTCTGTTTTGTCTGTAAACTTATCTTCCCTTCCCCTACGGAACTCTGCACAGACGAGGGGACACACCCCTGTGGCCATGGTAACAACAGATACAGCAGAGGTGTCAAAAAATGGCGCCTGTGATCCGGTGCTGTTTGTTTGGCACTAAGTGCAAAAGGGTGTTTCCAAAAAGACTCGCCAGTTTAGCAAGTCACGGAAATACCGGTGCTTTCTGGTGTAACACTGGTGGGGGGGGGGGGAAGCACGGAAATACTGGTGTAACACCGGTGGGTGAGGGAAGCACGGTGCTGCCTCATTTCAGAGTTGGCAGCCGTGCGAAGTTCTTCCAGCAACCAATGATTTTACCGGCCCCGCACCAGTGATCTTGGCCCAGGCAGAGTGGGCCTCCCTCCTTCTGGCTGAAAATTAACAGCTGTTCCAAGGTCACCTAGTAGCTTTGTGGCAATCTGAATCCAAGCCCTCCTGAATCAGATTCTGATAGATTTGTTATTTGCAAAAAAAAAGTGACACATGCTTGTTCAAACCCTGCAACAGCCAAGAATCTGCTTAAATAGAGAAGGAGAAACCTCTGAACATGTTATGATGGAGTAATGGGACAAAATGGCCTCCAAGAAAGTTCTGAGGGCATTTGGGAGTGTCAACTTGAAACTTCAGTCTGAAGAAGATTCCTCATTACATCTTACTTTTTACTGAGTATTAACACAATATTCTACCATGGGCTACCAGCCCCTTAGTGGGGCCTGGAGAGACCAGCATAGTTTAGTGATTAACAGCAGCAGACTCTAATCTGGAGAACTGGGTTTGATTTCCCACTCTTCCCCATAAGCAGCAAACTCTAATATGATGAACTCGATTTGTTTTCCTGCTTCTACAAATTAAGCCATTCTAGGTGACCTTGGGCTAGTCACAATTCTCTCAGAATTCTCGCAGTCCCACAAGGTGTTTCTTGTGGGAAGAGGAGTTTGTAAGCGACTTTGGGCATTTTTGCACACACTTTTTATTCCAGAATAAAAGCGAATCGCATTGATTCCTTACCTTTTTAATGTAGTTTCGTTGCTCGATGGCATTCACACATGGCCCGGTAGTCACGCATCTTCCGCTTGCTTCGCAACTCCCGGGTTTTTGCATCCCTCAGGAATGCGGCGCAAACGACGAATCTGATTGGCTGGCGCACAGTCCTGGGGCAGTCCGGGGGTGGGGCCTAAGTTACCCTGTGAGGCGGGTGGGGCTGAGAAAGCTCCAAGAAGCTGTGACTAGCCCAAGGCCCCCCAGCTGGCATGTATGGGAGTGCCCAGGCTAATCTGAATTCCCCAGATAAGCCTCCACAGCTCAGGCGGCAGAGCTGGGAATCAAACCCGGTTTCTCCAGATTAGATACACGAGCTCTTAACCCCCTACGCCACTGGCCGGGGTGTTTTCTCAGTGGTTCTCTTCTCCCGCTCCGGGAGAAGGCACAGGAATACCTTTGTTCCGTTTCCCAGGAGGACTTTTCGGCACTGGATCCTTGAGAAAGAGAGGGGGATGAAAACAGTGGAATGCCCTCTTCTCTACCCTACTTTAGCAGGATGAGAAGGGAAACGGGGGGAAAAACCCACA
Source organism: Sphaerodactylus townsendi (assembly GCF_021028975.2). Taxonomy (NCBI): domain Eukaryota; kingdom Metazoa; phylum Chordata; class Lepidosauria; order Squamata; family Sphaerodactylidae; genus Sphaerodactylus; species Sphaerodactylus townsendi. Next base: position 6,735,915 of record NC_059436.1, read on the forward strand.
CGCATCCCACCCCACCCCAAAGGAGGTCTGCAGGCAAATAAGGCACCCGTTGTGCATGACAGCACAAGAGAATATTCTCTGCTCCTCTCAAAGATGCAAGCCGGGCCTCTTTCCAGCCCTCCTTGAAAATCCGCATCCTTTAAGCAACATCTCCTAGGCTCCGCCAAAGCAAGCAGGCTTTCGCTTTCAGCTGCCCTCCATTCAGTTCCGGACAATGGGAGGGACAAAGAGAAAAGCAGAAAGGGGTGGCGGTTTTTTAAGCACCCTTCAAGAGGCCATCTGTGGGTCGAGCTACAAGGTGTACACGACCGAACGGGATGAGGGGGGGAAGTCGAGTGAGACGCAAAAGGAACAAAGGAATGTGCGTGCGCAGCCAGAATGCCCAGTCGCACTCCCATTGGATGGATCAAATCTCGTCACATGGTGGGCGTAAACCCTTGCTGCCGCTTGATCCACTTTCGCTCCACTTTTGTTTCGCAACTAGGCACCAAATTGTGGGGGGGAAACTACGTTTTCCAAGACAGTTGCACAAGTATCGAGCGACAGGAAAAATGCGGAACAACGGCTGGAATGTAACACAGAAAGGGAGTCGGAACACATTTCGGCTTAAGTGTGTGCGAACAAATGTGTGAAACGGCAACGACCTCACATGCCAGATCTGCAACAAACAGTGTGTGCAAAAACGCCCTTTGAGACTCTTCATAGTTGAGCAAAATGGGGTATAAATCCAAACTCTTCTTCTCCTTCTCCTGGAATTATACCTGATTTCCATTACAGAGATCAATTCATCTTGAGGAAGAATCAAAATCAAAGAGTGGACTCTATGCAGTCACACTGCTCCCGAGCTCTCGAGCTCTCTCTTCCCCGAGCGAGGTAGATGTTGTGACCTTTTAATATTCAATTTTGTAGGGAGCACAATTTCCCCCCATGATTTGCAAGGTAAATGCAGCATCCACCCTACAGCACACCTTCTCTTTGTTCTTTTCCTTCATGTTCCTTCTTCCCCAAAATATGTTTCTTTCATGCTGTGAGCTGCCAGAGAAGATAAAATACCAAGATATTGTTCAACCTGTAATTTGCATGGACCGGAGGGAGCCATGCACAGACTTTTTTTTCTTGGCAAAATTACAATGGCCCCGCAAATGCAAATTCAGAAATAGTTGTCACTTTTGAGCAATAAAGCTAACACCTCTAGCATGAGCAGTATTTAAAAGAGATGCTAAATCAGCCCGCTTTGTCAGTTTAGGGCTTCTTGCATTTGCATTATCTCCATATTAAAGGTATTACTTGCTGCTTCGGAAGAGGGCAGCATCTTGCCTGCACTAGGATATAATTATTCATTCCATTCTAGCAATTATTTAACCAGAGATCTTGACTGGCTGAAAAAACTAGAGGCTCTCCATGTAGAAAACAAAGAAAAGTGTATGAAGCACAGAAGAAAAAGAAGAGTTTGGTTTATACACCATTTTACTCAACTGTAAGAATTCTCAAAGTGACTTACTGTAAGGAGTCTCAAACAGACTTACAAACTCCTTTCCTTCCTCTACCCAGAACAGACACCCACCCCTGTGAGGCAGGTAGGACTGAGAGTTCTGTGAGAACTGTGTCGAACCCAAGGTTACCCATCAGGCTTCATTAGGAGTCTGGAAACAAACCTGGTTCACCAGACTAGATTCCACTGCTCTTAGCCACTGCCCCATGCTGGCTCTTTTTCAGTACAGCAGGTCTTTTGATCCTGAGCTAGTGTGAAGTTTTGCACAGCTAAAGGTTCTTCATCCACCCTCCATGATGCACTACCAACCTCCACTCCACATATCCAACTTCACGTTATTGCAAGGATGTTCAACTTCTCATTTCATGCAGATAGCAAAGAGCTAGCTCGATCAGAGACTTAAGTGGGCTCCAAGCTCATTTGGAATGATAAGCCTTGTGAGAAATCTATAATGAGAAAGATCGGCTAGTTTAATGTGTTTGCTGCAAATCACTATAATTTGCTAGGAAATTGATGGAATAATATCATTCTTGAAATCAACTGGAGGGTAGCGTGCAACATTGCAGTCTTAATGGTTGTTATGGAGGGACTCAATTAGAGATGGATGGAGCTGGAAACTGGTGATCCAATTTAATGAGGAGCTTCTGGAGGAGATCCATGTAGTCTGTGTCCAGAGTTCAAAGAGGTCTATCCACATTAGACTGGACTGTATTTCTTCTACCCAAATTGCTGAAAGGCATTTGTTGTTCATTGCAGAATACATATAGCTCAGGGTATATTATGGGAAACCTCTGAGAGTTATCCAAAGCCACCACTTGGTTTCTGAGTGGGTATGGGGGAGGAAGTAATGATTGGTCTATGAATGTTTCCCCTTCCAAGGTGCTCAAAGTCATGTACAAAGGTGGAATTATCCAATTTTTGCCTCTGTGGCAGGATAGACCATCAGTGGTCAGAGACTGTTCAGTGAGCATTGTTTCTCAAAAGGGATATCTACAGTCCAGCTCCCAAACTCTAATTTGGATGCACACTGTTTCTTGAGTCTCACATGACATCAAATAGTGAGACTGCAGCTCCCATCCCACATTTCAAGTGATTTCCAAGAACTAAGTTATTCTTGTGTCATCATTTTGTTCTGAAATGGCACAAAATGCACCTTTCCCCAATGATGGCCATATTGCCATACAGTCCACCCTCCAAAGTAGCCATTTTCTCCAGGGGAACTGTTCTCTGTACCTTACAGATCAATTGTAATTCAAGATCTCCAGGCAACATCTGGAGGTGGACAATCCTAGCCCTTTGAGCATACCTACCCACTATTTCTCCCTCCATCTCTCTCTTCATTTTACAAATGAAGTAACATGTAACCATCACCTGTCCATAAAAGATCTAAGGTAGTTATATTAAACATTTGGAAGTGATATATTATCCACCAGACAATATGCAATGTCTGCCAAAACTCTACTTATTTTGCCAAGTTTTCTTGTCTTCCTTCCAAGCTCTGAGCCAGACTTTTCTACAAGATTTCTTAAAGAGGCATAAGGCAGTATAATCAAGATGAGAGAGTACTTTCCTTATGTTGGATATGATTGTCAAGTGCTTATAGTTCTATGAACTCAACCAAATGCACACTGTGATTTGGTGACCAAGCTGCATTCTGAGGAACAAAGTGGAGGAAATGCAGATTCGGGCTATGGCCCAATCTGATTCAAATGACCCCTTTTTGTCCAAACTAAATATTATCTCATGATGAGCAGTTACTTTGAAGTGCAGACTACCATTTTGCATGCCTCCAAAAAGCCTTTTCTAAATAAGCTGAGTATTAGTCTACCAAATAGCTTCTGCTTGTGACAGACTGTTCGCACAATCAGTTCACTGGAAACACATTTTCAGCTTTGCATGGTTCCCTGGCATTTACATTTGCTGTGGCGGTTTTTTAGCATACTCTTTTTCTGAGACTGATTGTGCTCAGACTTTAGATGCAACAGGCCTCAAGAGAACAGAATGCTGTCAAACAAGGGCACTTTAAGTTTCTGATGGATTTGGAAGTCTCATGGTATGAAATCAGGATTCAGGGGATCCTGAGTCATTTCTTGGACATGTTTTATGGGGTTGTTCTTTTTCATGATTCATAAGACTCGCAACTAAAAACAAGAGAAAACGCAACTAGAGTGTTCTCAAGGCTCTGACTTCAATATAGAACATAACAAAATGATACAATTATAGGTTTCCTACCAAACCTCTCCTTCTTTCCTATTGCCTTTAGAGGTAGGGTTCCACCATGAAGCTCAATATATCGGATTCATATTGTACCATATATTCAAAACAACACATTCTAAGGAGATATATATCAGTATATATCACTAGCACACAGCCTTTTCTCAGATTATGGAGTTGGTGTGTGTCCCCCAGCCTGTGACAGACAAAATGCAGTCACACACACGTTGTAGGTTCTTTTCAATTCCTGTGTATGCAGTGCCTGATTAGGATCAGGACTTTGGAACATGCGGAGAAGGGGTGTAAGCCATATTCCACCCTGAAACATTTTTTCTTCTTAGCTGAAAGTCAAAGTCAATGGGTTTATACTGTAGTAGCAATCCTCTACATGGTATCTGTGGGTTTTCTATTCATTTCCATGTATTTTCTGTCATCTGCTTGCTTCCTCAAAATGTATTGAATGTAACAATAAAAACAACTACAAATACAGGGAGCTCCTGGTTTTACCCTATGAGATAACTGCCAAGCATACCACTGAGTTCATCTGGGCAAGGCTTCTCACAGTAGTGCATCCATGTTATAGCCATAGACCTTTGTGTACCTCTTGGTTTGTCAACCACTTCTTTTAGCGAGGAAGTGCTCCCTTGGCCAGGGGAAGCTGAGATCAAATTGTATTTTTCCCAAAGCAAAAAAAGCTAGCTCTGTCCCTTCCAAATGGCAGCCATTTTGTGATAGGTTGTACCCCGCATTGCAGCCATTTGTTGGTCACCCATTACTCTTCCATGAAATTCCAACAAAGCCTACATATTTAACTAGGTTGGGCCGGAGTAACCTGGACCAGAGTAACTCCATCCTGTGCTTCATATGGTATGAATATATCCCAAAGTACCAAGCAATATAAACTTGAAAGGGAGATAGCCTGGGAAAGGAGTTTTTTTAAAAAATGTAAAATGTTATCTCCTGAAAAAATGCCACCACTGTGAGATAAACTAGAAAAAGAATGCTAAATGGAGCAGGATAAAAAAATTAGCATTAAAACAGAGAATGTATCAAAATGATCCCCTTGGAGCTAATAGAAAAATATACAACAGAATGCTCTAAACTGCATGGAGAGATTGGGAGGGGGAAGGAAACTTCAGGGGAAAAAGAGAAAGAAAAGGGGAAGCCAGAGGTGAGGTTAATGCATCTTTAGGATTAATGTGAGCATAATGTGATGCTGTAAAGCGGGAGCTGGCCATAAATTGCCTCAAGGGATAAAGATGACAATAGGGAGTCTGGATGGAGCCCCTGAATTAATAGTATCGAAGCATCTGCTGTGCAATATGGTTTGAACTTTAAAGAGCCCTGCTGTATAATTCACTTGTCAGGCAGGTTAGGGAAGAGAAGATACATGGGCCTGCAAAAAAGAGGACTTTTAAATTAATTTTTTAAAAGATGGAGTTAAAGAACCAGCTGTTATTGCTATGATGGTGTTTTGTTCGCCACTTAAACATACTTGTGAGTTTATTGTTCTCTGCAAGATTGGCACATCCTTGTTGCAGCAGGAAAAGACACACAGCAGAAAAAGGCATGGAAATGTCCCCCAATCAATGGGACTAGGAGATTTCCAGTGAGACCCTTTCCATGGGTTTTTTGCACATTGGGCTTTTTCATCAATTCTAGCTCCATATGGCTATGGTTTATCCCCTAATTTTCATATGCATTTTTATGTGTTCAGTTTTCACTTCAACAGAGCAGTCGGGAAGGGGAATTGCGCCCGCCCCCCCCCCCACCCAGCACACCTCCGTCACGAAATTCCCACGTGCGCCTCCTGCCCTGCCCCTGGGAGGGGGTCTGGGGGTGATTTTTTGCCCCCATGTGATGCCAATGGCATGCACCCAGGGCACAGTGCCCCTCCAATCCTATTGCAGCTTTGCCACTGTGGAGGCATATGTGGAAGTTAAGGGGGGACATGATAGCAATGTTTAAATATTTGAAGGGATGCCATGTTGAAGAGGGAGCAAGCTTGTTTTCTGCATCCTCGGAGACTAGGGCACGGAGCAATGGATTCAAGGTGCAGGAAAAGAGATTCCACCTAAACATTAGGAAGAACTTTCTGACTGTCAGGGTTATTCAGCAGTGGAATTCCCTGCCTTGGAGAGTGGTGGAGTCTCCTTCTTTGGAGGTTTTTAAGCAGAGGCTGGATGCACATATGTCAAGAGTGTTTTGATTGTGTGTTCCTGCATGGCAGGGGGGTTGGACTTGATTACCCTTGTGATCTCTTCCAACTCTATAGGCTCATTCCGCACATGCAGAATAATGCATTTTCAAACTGCTTTCAGTGCTCTTTGAAGCTGTGCAGAATGGCAAAATCCACTTGCAAACAGTTGTGAAAGTGGTTTGAAAATGCATTATTTTGCGTGTGCGGAAGGGGCCTATGATTCTTTGATTCTATGTGAAAGAAAAAAATTAAAACTACCACTGTAAAAATGCAAAGGGATGGAAGACGTGTGGAAGAACTTTGCCCAAAGTGATCCCAATGCTTGTGATTTAATTGCCAAGCAAATCAGGAGTATGTTGAGAGTGTGAAAAGTCTTGGAGATGCTCAGTTTATATTTTTTTCACAGGATTCATCTATGGATGCAGAAAGAAGGCTTAGACCTACTGAAAATGTCCTATGTCAGAACCAAGATGGGAAAAGTGAATCACTTGAGTACTTAAAAATATGATAACATGTTAGGCAGAACCTTGGATGTTTCTATATCCAATATATATTTTATTTTGTTCAGAGAGAAAATTTCTATGGTACCTCTCCAGAGAAATTGCTCAAGGAGGCTTACAAAATAGAACATAATTAAAAAGAGACCATTAAAAGTTGTTAATGAATAAACAATTAAAAATCCAACAACAAAGCCCCAACTGGTGCATAAAGATAGCATCAAACACTGAAGCAAGTGGAAAATGCCTTCCGTAAGGCAATTTAAGACCCCCCCCCCTACATCCACACACCAAATTCCTACTCAGCCGACAGCCACTAAGTGTCTGGCTAATCCCACATTGCTGCTAAGAAATAAGAGTGGATGGGTTAACATTGATGACAAAATTCTGCCATAAAGAGTTTAAATAAGCACCTCAAACACTTTTTTGATTGGTTAGGCAGCAGAACTCATTTCCCCAGACTTTCTCTCATTTTCATCACCAGATGGAGGAGGGAGGAAATTTGGCTCTCTTGCCTGGGTTTCAGAGCATCTGAAAACAGAGCATCTAAATAAAAAGTGTAGGAAGAACTGAAGAAAAAAAGATCCTTGTTCGAGGTACTCCAGTGGCTAAAAGTTGTAATGTAGGTTAATCAGCACCTCCGAAGCCCTGTGAGGAAAACAGGAAAAGAGCTGGACATTTATCCTGAAGAAGAGAAGGCTCTATTTTCAGCTATCTGAAAGGCTGTCTGTCGCATTTAAGATGGAACTGACTTGTTCTTGCTTGTTCTGGAGGGCAGGTTAAGACCTAGTGAGTAGAAACAAGGAAGTACATTTCCACTAAATAGCAGAATTTTTCTATCAATAAGTGTTGGAACATTTTAACAAAGTGGCTCAAGAGATGGTGGATTCTCCTAACAGCCCAATCTAGAAGGGGGACGGGACGGCAATTGGGAGTGGCAGAGAGCCACTGGGAAACTATGGTGTCTAACTGGACACTGACAAGGTGCGGTATGTGGCTTGGGGGTGTGCTCAGCCCAAGAATGCTGCCCTCTGAGCCCACAGGTTTGTGACATACAAAAGTGTGGTACAAGCCTGCTTTTCCAATAGGACAATTTGGGTGGTAGGAGGGTTTTTGGATTTCCCTCCTTTCTGCACCACCCCTTTGGAGGTGACGTGGTGCCACCCTCACCATGCTGTCTCCAGCCACTGCAGTATTCCCCCTCATTCGTTTTGCACTGTAGGAAACTATCTTATCCAGAAATGGCGTTCCTACAATAAATGAAGAATATTAGTTTGAACAGTTGAAAAGGCTCTCAGAAATTTGGTTCCTGGCACACACAGAGATCAGATGGGCTTTGCTGCACACATTAGCCTTTAAGCACTCTGCTAAATTACTTGATGTTATATGGAAAATATGACACAAATGACTGTCAGGGTCCCTTCCATGTCTATGATTCTAAGATACTGAAACCACATTTGTCTCTTTCCCCCTTCTTCCTCTCTTTACTGCCAGTTAAAAACCTTCATAGACTATCTCCTCTTTTCTCATGCTCATTACATGCATTAGACAGAGAAGTGGAAAATGTTATTCACCAAACAGATTCCTTCCTTGTAATATAATGTGCTGTCAGAAAAGCGAATGTTATTAGTGCACTCGTTCCAGTTCTGATCTATGTCACAGACTGTGCATATTCAAACTTTAAAGGTTTTCTCATTGAGTTAGCTTTTGCACAGGGTCAAATCAGGGAAAGGAGACTCAAGTCTAAGGCATTGCTTTGCAAATATGGTATGAAGGAGGGAACAAACTTTGCTTGGCACAGACTGAACTGAACTGCGAGCAAGGGAGATAACGAGGGTAGCCAACTAAAGGTTGAAAAATTGGTCAAGATTTGGGGGTACACCCTGGCGAGAGTAGGATTTGGGAAGTTGTAATCTGTGCTTGGCAGCCTTTCTCAGCTAATCTTTCTTTTGGGCATTTGTTCCAAACTCACCCAGCAAACAACGACTGGGTTTATTTATCCTCATCTGCACATGAACTATGTCTGCCAAGGGTCAAGCTGGTTCCAGGACCTCCCTCCCCGGTCCCGTACAGGTCCCCCCGTCTCATGTATCCCTTCCCACCAGCTCACATGTATCCCTTCCCACCAGCCCACATGCCTATGCATCCTTCCCCTTGTAAGCCTCTCCCCACCCACTCGCACTCACAGACGCCTGCACCACCCTCACACCCTTTCCCTAACAATGCTGGGTAGTGCATATGGCTGGGATAGCAGAGTGTTTAAATGCAAGCAGTTGGGGGAATGGTGGCCAGCAGGGGAATTACACAGGCAGGTGGGTCTACAACAGGGGGCCCTACCAGAGGTCGTGGGAGCTGTACTACCTTCATTTTTTTCTCAGTTAGTTTTGCGTTATTGTTCTCATCATGTATGCATGGAAAACTAAAACCACAGTCAAAAATATAGATTTGTATAAAAAGGAGGTAGATGGAGAACTCATCCCTGTTTGATGTACAAAAAATGAATGCAGAATCCCAGAGATGTACTAGGAAATCCATCATTTTAGAAAAGAATGGTGACATCCTTCTAATGGTTGGGATTTGTGACCCTTTTCTGTCTTTCCAAGTCCTGAACACCTTTAGCAATCTCTTTTAGTTTCACTACTATTCCCTAAACTAGTATGTTTATTCTAACGGCTTGATAGCCAGCTGTCTGGGGAAGATCTGTGTTGCAAGAGTAGCCCACCATGAGGGACCAAGAGATCTTTCAGAATTACGCCTTATCTCTAGACTACAGGGATTAGTTCCTGTCCTTTGGAAGGTAGCATTATACTCTGCTGAAGCCCCTCTCATCCCTTTCACATTTGCCCCAAGTTTTGCAAAGCTGAGTGACATGTTGTCAAGGGGATGTTATCTGGGTGATTGAGATGCATTCTTAACTCTATGTAATTGATTGAAATAACAAACCAATGCTGCTCAAAAGATATATGTAACCAGCCTGCTATATGTAACCACTGCCATCTGTGCACTCTTTCCTTGATCTCTATTTTATGGCTTCACATGCTTTGTAGGCAACTGGGCTCCCCCGGCACCTCTGCACCATGAGAGAAGTATTACATCCATTATCTCATGGGGCAGGAAGCCAGGTGGCTCTCTCACCATCTGCTGCCGACCTTGGGGCACCTTGGCTCCAAAGACTGTTTTTCATGAATTTTGGAAACTGGGAGGGGGGCTTTCAGCAGAGAATAAAGGGGACTGTGAATGCCAGTTTAATCAGAACTGGCTTTGCCAAGTACGGTGCTTCGATACTTCATCAATGCTGCTGATCAATACTTCAGAGTCTGTTTATTGGCTTAAAGTTCCGAGACCTAACACATGTCAAGTTTTTTTTTTAAAAAAGAACTGTTAAAAACAGCTGTAATTTCTGTATTCCCTGAGCTGATCTTGATTGTAAAATGAAGGAAAGCAAGAGCCAAAACTATTCAGTCTTTCACAATGGCTCTGAATTGTTCTTTCTAGTCAGATCACCAGCTCAGTAATTCACCATATTGGGAAAAATGTTAATTCTCGTCTCCTGTGCTTTTGCCCTGAAAGCTTTTCACTGCTCATTTTGGCTTCATTAGCATGCAATAATTTCATCATTCAAGTTAGGCAGGAACATTCTCCAAAGGCATTGAATGTTCACATGTTTTAATCCCCAGAAAAGCGCCCAGCATTTCATAAGTCTTTTTGATACACGGGAGAATTTGCTTCTCTCTCGATCTGTTTTGTAGGGAAAATATCAGGAATAGTCTTCAAGCTGTTGAGATGTGTAAAACTCACTAGTGATCTTTGTATATAATTTTTACCTTCAAGCTCCACATTTCCAACCGCCCCCCCCCCCCAAAGTAGAAGTGGAATTTATAAAGCACATCTAGCCAATTGATTAGACATTTTGGAGATAAATGGTTTTTTTGTGTGGTATCTCTGCATTGATTGGATTCCTTACGATCAGCTAATTGCTTAATTCTGAATTTCAGGCATCATTTGAATAATTCCTTTGATATGACCTTTCACTGACTGTGTGGATTTTGCTGGCCAAATGACAGTAAATAAACAGAACTGAACTGAAAGGTGGGTTTGTTTGCTTTTGGTTTCTCATATTTTCCCATTCTTCTCAGGTAAGGCATTTATCATTCTATTTTTATTGGTTTTATTTTTGTTGGTTTTTGGTTTAGTTTTGTTGGTTTTTCAGTCCTGTTATGTTTTCAAACTGATTATTGAATTTTGTATTTGTGGTGATTCCTCAGCCTAGAAGCCTACTGGTTGAAGGTCAGCAGTGAAATCCCCTAACTAAATAAATGAACTATTGCTCTGAATCTAGGACCATCTGTCCAACATGTTTAGAATTTTAGTATTTAGAACTAGCAAGATTGAAGTTTGCCTTGTAGTTCAGTTGTTCTCTGGCAAGCAACAATTCCTTCTGGCCAAATAGATTGTCAAGAGAGCTAACATGGTGTAGTGGTTAAGAGTAGGTGGACACTAATCTGGAGTAATGGGATTGACTCCGCACTCCTCCACATGAGCGGTGGACTCTTACCTGGAGCACTTGATTTGTTTCTCACTTCCTGCTGGGTAACGTTGGGCCAGTCAAAGTTCTCTCAGAACTCTCTTCAACCCCACCTACCTGACAAGGTTTCTGTTGTGAGGAGAGGAAGGGAAAGATGTTTGTAAACTGTCTTGAGTCTCCTTACAGGAGAGAAAGGTGGGATAGCAATCCAAACTTTTCTTCTTCTTTTGGGCCTTTCCGCACACTATGAAATCACAGGCAGATGACCTGCCAGCAGAGGAAATCTCTGTTACAAACCTTCTGCAAATGGTGGCTGTGAGCTGTGGTGCAAAGGAAATAGAAGAGCTTTGAAACTGGTCGGAAAAAGTCAGACGTTTCCTGCTCTCTGCACAACAAGCAGAAAATCTCTTGACCCTGTCTTGGGGGAAAAATATCACTAATTTAGCATTTTATAAAAAACCCAGGTTGAGAAGAAATAAAATGTCCTGAAGATGTCTTGGGGGAAAAAGCTGTGTGGAGTTCTTCCCCAAAATGCTTGTTTTAACGTCCTCAAGGTGTTTTATTTGTGCTGAGCAGAAAGGGCCCTTCTTCTTGCCCTTCTGCTCCTTTACCTTCTTCCAAGGTATTTTGGGTGCATACTTACATCCCCGTCTTTCAAATTTGTCTTCAAAACAACAACATTCGCAATATCTTCTCAGGTCCCACTGACAGTTAGTGAGTGACCTAAGATAACTAACACTGTCATCCTGAAGAGTTACACATTTCTAAGCCCGTTGACTTCAATAGACTTGCAAGTGTATAACTTGGCTTAGGATCACACAGCCAGTTTGAACTGAGGGGGTGGGGTGTGTGTGTCATCAGATGTTCTTTGTTTATTTTGCTTTCTTACACTGGTGTTTTCGTTTGGTGAGCGATTTTGGTTGTCTGTTTTTTAATCCTAGTTTTGTATGCATCTACAATGTATATCATTTTTGTATTTAACAGACTTATAACGTAGCGTGGTGGTGATTCACAGATGCACAGGTAATGCTGACAAATGTGTTCATATACTGGAAAGCTCCAGTGTGAGGAAGCAGAAAGTGGTGTGAGAAAGAACGATGGATGCAGAGCCCACAAGGGAGGAGTGTAAACGAAATGGGGATTTTTGAAACAGCGGGGATGAGAAATTCTAAATCACTCCTAATTGGCTCCCTGGTCTTCCTGGGCACGGTCCGCCATTCTAACCACTGCACCCCACTGGCTTTTTATGCAAATGAACAGGCTGGTGTATAAAATTGCAGAGGTAAGGTTGTTAATATTTGGTGCTTATGTACAATACTAATTCAAAGATGGTTTCAGACATTCCCAAAGACGAGTCAAGCAGCAGCTTTCTGCTTGATCTTAATGGGAGGCATTTAAGAACACTGTGAGTTTAAAGCATGACAGGTTTTCCAGCTTTGGTAGCAACTGACTGTTTTCTATATCCCCCCCAACCCCCCCCCCCCCGGCCGCCTTTTGTCCTGCTATTTCTGTTCAGATCAATACAGCACAGTCAGTAGACATGCTAATTTGAGCGCTTTGGAGCTGTCTCCAATGGCCTACATATATTTACAAAAAATATGCGCCATTCAGGTCATGCCCCATCTTGCAATGTCTATTTCATACCCCTGAAACCAAATGCTGTATTCTCTAGATTAGCTGCTCTCTATAATCTACCAAGTCTTGCAGTAACATGGTGGTGGGGAGGGATGTGGAGGGAAAGAAAAGGAACGTGTGATTAGTGCTACCTGTTTGGTATGCATCTTTGCAGTCGGGCAAATGCTTGCAATATTTGTGGAGAGACCTCTACTAGAATATACTGCATAAACTTCCAGAAATTTGGTGTCCTAATTCCCTGATAGGAATAAATGATGCTTATAATGCAAAGCAGCAAAAAAAGGAGCATAGCAGGAGCTATCTAAAGCTCCCCAGAGGTCCAATTAGAGATGTGTACAAAATTGTTCCCATATGAATTTCTCCCCAGAGCTGGGGATTCTGAGCTACTTGATCTTGTTATCAGAGACGCACCAATATTTTAGCAATGAGCACTATTTTCGTTCTTGAGTTCCAGAATCTGTTCAGGGCACTGCTGATGCAAAGTTTGCTACAGCTTTTAGTTTTCTTCAGTGGGTGTTTTTTTTTTTTGCCGTTACAAGTCATCCATGTGCACGAGCACATATGTGCATTGATGATATAACCTAACTAACCTGGATAGCTTTAAAAGGGGCTTGGACAGATTTATGGAGGAGACGTCGGTCTATGGCTACCAATTTTGATCCTCTTTGATCTGAGATTGCAAATGCCTTTGCAGACCAGGTGCTCAGGAGGAGCAGCAGCAGCAGAAGGCCGTTGCTTTCACATCCTGCATGTGAGCTTCCCAAGGCACCTGGTGGGCCACTGCGAGTAGCAGAGTGCTGGACTAGATGGACTCTGGTCTGATCCAACAGGCTTGTTCTTATGTTCTTAACCTGCAGCTAGGGTTACTATCTCTGGCTTGGGAAATTCCTGGAGATTTTGCGGGCAGTGCCAGGGAAGGGCAGAGTTTGGAGAGGGGATGGAGCTCAGCAGGGATGTGATGCCATAGAATCCACTCTCTGAAGATGTTGTTTCCTCCAGGGGAATTGAGCTCCATAGTTTGGCGATCAGTTGCAATTTCACAAGAATTCTTGCCATATTTGAAAGGGTATTCAGTAGACTTTGGTGCTGGTGTAATGAAGGAATGGGATTGTACACCTCCTCCAGTGATGCACACCCTTTGACATCTCAAATATATTTTGTTGAAAGAGGAGGTGCTATAGAACAGCACAGGATGGCCTCCTTTTTGTATCAGTGGGTAGGACTCTAAAGCCATTGACTCCATTGTAGGAAGATGCTTGACTTGGAACTGACCAATATTTTGTGACTGGCCCAGTCACCGTGGCAGTCATTTTGTGACTGGCTATCTCCCCTGCAAGGACAGTTGTTTTGAGGTGTTGCGTAGTGCTCAAAATTCTGAAAGTTTGGGTACCCCTGCCATAGATGATTGACTCTGTGGTTAATCTATTTGTATTGTGAGGAAGTCTGTCCTAATATTCAAATGAAATGAGCCCTGCCGCAACTTGGAACCAATAGATTCAGTCATGACATCTGATGTGGCAGAGAACCAGTCTGGGTACTGGCTTCCTTTGAATTGCAGTTGTTGAGATAGATGAAATCCCCAAGGCTCCTCCAAACCAAAGCATTTGCTTTTCATGACTACCCAAGGCTGCTGGGGAATGAGGCTGAAAGTTCCATGTCATAAGGCTCCCTCAGGCAGATCACAGAACGCAAGCCAAGATATGTAAATTCAAGTGCGTTGACCAGTTGACATTAAAACAGATTTTTTTTAAAAAAGTATATCTTTTGGTGAGAAAAAAATGAATGAAAATAAACAGAAGGCAGCATGAAAGTGAAGAATCACAAGTTTAATTTTCACAACAAATTTAAAATCATGCTCAGTGAATTGTGTCTCTTTCAGTTGCTGTTGTAGCTTGGCTAGTTAGGGCATTTAATTACTCTTGCCATTTTTATTGTTTTAATTACGGATCTTAGTTGTAGGCTGTCTTGGTGACCATTAGGTTGAAAGGTGGAATGTAAAATTTGTAAATAACTAAAATAAATTATGTCTTTGGTTCACAAGCAGTTATAGGCACCAAATAAAATCAAATTATTGAGGTTGATGGCAGGCTACAGAGTGGCTCTCTTTATTTTAATAAGTCCAGTCCACAACATACCTGATAGGAAGGGGCTGTGCAGTAGTTTTGAGCAATTCTGGCAGATCAAATTTACATAGATCTCTACTTGGAAAATGTCCATATTTTCTGGGTCTTTAAAAATTTACTGTCTGCAGAGTTACAAATTGCCCAGTGCATAAGATTCCTGCATTGGTTTATTTTCAGCTGTTTCTGCATGGCACAATCATACCTGGTTAAAACCAGTTTCTTACAATCCGTGTCTGTTTTATCCTGGTTTCTCCCTTTGCATGGCTGCCTCTTTTGTGAAGGAATCCAGTGAAGACCAGCAGGACCTACTCCAATTTCTCTTGCGCAAGCCTGGGACGTCTGTATTTACATGGCAACGTATCTGAGCATGTCCAGTGTCCCTTGTTCTGATTGGCTGTTGTTTTTGAGTGGCAGCTTGAATAAACGTCAAGCAGGGAGATCAGGGGGGTGGGCAAAGGAACGGGAAGAGCAGGTTGCTGGGCAGGAAAAATAACCCAGTTCTGCTCCTGTAGTGTTTGCACAGTAGCGGACTGACCCTGGGATTTTGGAAAAGGCTCGCCAATTTGGTGATTTTTGAATGCCCCGGGAGGAGGGAAATATTGTGGGGCAAACCTGCTTTGGGACCGGGAACTGTGTGAAATTCTTGTATGGAACAGGGTACTTCTCTTGCTCAACCCAGGATATTTAGACCATGTGGAAATGGCCTCCTTCTCCCTTTCACAACTTGTAGCAAAGGTTTCTTCCTGAGAACAGGACAATGCTCAGACTGATTCATCTCCACAGCTGTAATGATGTGCCATGCAAATACATGAAGAATTTGTAAGGGGGAGGAAAAGTATGTATAATTCATTTCAGCTTGACAGAGCTGTCTACTTTTTGAAACCCACGTTAGGACCAGAAGGCGATAATCAAGAAGCCAGGAAATTATTAGTGAGGCGATTTTGGCAGCCAGAGACTAATTCAATTTGTGAGACTAATTCATTTGGTGAGACTGGGCTATATGCAATTTGTGAGACTTATGCGATAACATTTACGATTGATCTCATTTGAAAAAAAATAGGGTGGATTTTACATAACATTAAATGACTATGGCTACAGTTCTAAGAACATTTTCTGTGGAGTAAGCCCCACTGAATAAAATGGAACTTCTGTAGACCTCCTTAGGATATTCTATATGATTAGTTGTTTTAATTATTCTGATATTTTAATATATACATTTCCCAGATTTGAGTTCAGTACTAACTACTAGAACACACTGGCTCTTGCCTTGTATTGGACTTCAAGGCACCGCTGGCCTTCTCTGACTTCCTTGCTAGTGCCTTCTTTCTCATCTTTCACCACTCTTTACTTCCTTTTTTCCCAAACCTTTCTTGGCAAAGGTAATTAGAGTCAGTTCTGTGATGGCTGAACAAGGTTTTCTCTATGTCTCTTCCTTTCTCTGTCCTGCCCTGCTTCTATTAAGACATCAAGGACCTTCAACAGAAGTTTGTACAGATGATGGATCAGCTATCTAAGAAATCCTAGTTCAGAACTGAGGCCTACATCTTCATTCCAGGGTGAGGGTACAATACTGCTTTGTTATGCACATTGGTGGCTCAGATTCAGAGGTGGAATCCAGCAGGTTCTCACCAGTTCCCGAGAGTGGGTTACTAATTATTTGTGTGGGTTACTAATTGGGTCTGCTTTTCTGTTAGAAATTCTATTAGGTCCAAAAATCATAAAGTCCTGTTGTTTCCTATGTGGCTGATTAGCGAAGGTAGAAAATGGGATAATTCTCCCTGTTGGGCTGTTTTAAAAACATGTTTTAGAAATATAGTAAAGTTCCATGTTTAAAGAAAGTATCCTTCTTTTGATTTCTAGAAACAAAATTAAGTATTTGAAAGTATTAAGTATTTGACAGGCAGTCAATTAGAGGAGAAGTAGTTGTTTCTGTTGGCAGCAGACGATAGGACTTGCTATAATGAGTTTAAATTATGGACAGAAAGATACCAGCTGGAAATTAGGAACTTTTTTACAATAAGAGTTTTTTACAGTAACAGAGAAATTATTAATGCCACGCCCCAGAATGCCCCACCACGCCCCGTTGTGCCCTGCCCAGCCCCATTGGCACTACGCCATTGTTTGAATCCCACCACCATGGGAACCTATTACTAAAATTTTTGGATCCCACCACTGCTCAGATTGTGTTTTTTTTCTTTTCACATCACTGAAGTGAGTCTATAGTTGTCTATTTAGAAAATGTTTATGATGCAGCTCTAGAAACTGGCCCAACATGGCTAATAAACGAAAAACAATAAACACAAAAAATTGAAAGGTATAAAATCCAGCAGGCATGGGGGTGGGGGGAACCAGCTCAGCATAAACACAAAGGCCATAAAAACACAATATGGACAGCTTAAAGTAAGTTTCCAGACTAAAATAGTGTTAAAAGATCAACCTGCCAATTAACAATCTGAGTGAACAGAAATGGTGCCTGAAAGAAAGCAATGTAAGTGTAACCCCTATGTTCAGAATGGGATGACCCAGAAAGGGGTGGAGACTGAAAGCAGCTGGAGGCTGCAAAACTCATGAAGTTGGAGGAAGCAAGGCTACCAGGCTGGAACCTTGAGTTATTTCTTTTATAAACTCTTAACACCTTATTTAAGGTAACTGCAATGTTGTTGGGAACTAGTGGAAAGGGAGTTGTTTATTGTGCTATATTGTAAATGTTAGAATTTATGGTTTCAGGGTTTTTGTGTGTGAATGGTGAGAGTTCTTTTGGGGACCTTCATCATCTTGAATCCAGCGCACCAAGCTTCTGGAGTTTCATAAGCCACCCACTTGCAGGAAGAAATGGATTTGGCATTACAAGACTGTAATTAGAAGGACTTGAAATTAAACTTAACAGGATTTTGAAGTGTTATGTTAAATGTTAATGTTTGATGTTATATGTTAAGAAAAGTAAACCATTTTGTTTAAAATTTAGTTGTTGCAAACTCCTTCCAAGTTCTGCCCCACAGAACCCACAAGCTGAGGTTTCATAAGCACCAGGTGAGCTTCAAAGGGCAGGACTTTCCACAAGCGGGAAGTTGCCCCTACTGAAAAGGTTGAGTTGCCAATCTCTAGGTGATAGCTGGAGATCTCCCATTGTTACAACTAGGTGATAGCTGGAGATCTCCCATTGTTACAACTGATTACCAACTGACAGAGATCAGTTCACCTAGAGAAAATGGCCACTTTGGAAGGTGGATTCTGTGACCCCCTTGAAGTTACTCCTTTCCCCAAACCTCTCCCTTTTCAGGCTCCTCCACTGTGTAGCAACCCTTGACTTCCTTGGTGGTCTCCCATTCAGGTACTAATCAAGTCTTACCTACTTAGCTTTCAAGATTTGGCAAGTTTAGGCTAGCCTTGGCCATCCATTAAAAACATTGCTATACCACGTTTAGCATAGCCCTTCAGTGTGGATGTCAAATGCGCATTAAAATATTGTGCTAATGAAGGTTCATGTTTTAGGAAAATTGATTGTTGTAAGGGATCAAAGACAGTTTGCTTCTTTGTCATCTACAGTTGGTTGGATTTGAGCATGAAGGAGATTCAGGTTGTCCTCAGGCATAACAGGATGGCTGGATTCAGGATCCCCAAGTGTGTATGTCAGGCCCAGCTTCTGATCTAACCTGGCAAATCTTGTGTTTTTCACCATACAATGCTTTCCCTCTTGCCTTCCAGGGATGATGCCTGAGTTGTCACAATACTGGTTGCTATTCAGCTTGCAAACCAAATGCAAAGTGAAAAGCCATCAAAACAGTGCTTGGAGAAGCAAGTGGAGATAAAAAGGAGTTGTGTGCAATGTTTGCTTTATGCTGCTGCTCTACGGAATCCCAGCCATGTGACTTTCCTTTTACAGCATATCCACTGAAGAAGGTAATGCCACAAACCACACCGAGGACAAGGAGATGCAGTCGTCGGTATCCTTAAATGTATAAAATATGATGTCTTAGTTAAATCTACAAACGAAATGAAAGTTGTGTCATTCTCCAAGGATTGACTTTATTATTCCAGTTTTTGTAACCCTGTCATTTCACTAAGGAATTCAAGATGTTTAGCCACCCACTCACAGCAATCCTGTGAGTGAGACTTAGGATGACAGATAATGCCTGGCCTAGTAATACTTAGCATTTATTTATCATGAACTGAGTCCAAAGCACATTATCTTGTTATGTTTACAACAGCTGGGTAAAGTGTGGGAGTTTTCCAACCCTCTTACTGCTGACAGGGGCAAGGCAAAGTGGTTTGTTTAAGTCCATCTAGTGAGTTCCTGGAAGAGAATGGATTTGACATTTAGCCGGGCCTGCATAAAACATCGTCTCATAGTTGGGGAAGTGAGGCTGATATGCTGGCAATGTTCCTCTCAAAGGCAGGATTCCATAACTCAGAGGTGAACAGACTATGGTATGTTTGCCTGTGATAGAAGTGTTTGGTTCTCTTGAACAAGTACTCTTTGTTTTAATGATTTTGAATGATTGATGTTCATCCAAGTTCATAAAATAATCCAAGAAAAATCCTAAAGTGTTAATTCTCTTACGAATTAGCTGGTCCCATGTGGAATGGAAAGGGTCAGCTAACATAAGCTGTGTTAGGCTATCAGTGTTGGTGGAGTTCTACTTCAGCTTCCATAAGAACAAAAGAATTTAGAGAACATAAGAAGAGCCTTGCTGGATCTAACCAGTCATCCATGTAGTCCAGCATTCAGTCCTGGAGGGTCTGACATAGAAGCCAAGGTCTTTCCCTGAGGTTGCTTTCTAGCACTGGTGAGCCACAGAAGGCAGCTAGCTGAGATCCATCCAGTAAAAAGCCTTACGGTGGTATAGCAGTTAAGTCAGGTGGACTGTAATCTGGAGAACCATGTTTTTCCCCCACTTCTACACATGAAGCCTGCTGGATGACCTTGGACCAATCATGGTTCTCTCAGAACTCTGTCAGCCCCGCCTACCTCACAAGGTGTTGTCAGCCCCACCTACTTCACAAGGTATGGAGAAAAAAAGGGAAGGCAGATTTTAAGTCACTTTGAGGCTCCTTACGGTTGAGAAAAGCAGGGTATAAATCCAAACTACTCCCCCTCCTTCATATGGGGGAGGAACAACCATGCCTGCAGTTTGAGCAGCAAGGAGGAACAATGTGATAAATTAAATCTTCTTGCCAGAATGTGTTTAATCCTGCAATTTCTGAGCTGCTCCTGATACTTGAACCCTATTTTTTTCTTCAGACTTATGTACGGAAGTGATCACAAACTGATATGTGAACAGTCATCTGGATATGAGATTCCCAAACACTGGACAAAACAAATGGAACCAGACTAGTGTATACAACATCCAGGTGGTGGCTGGAGTTCTCTTGGAATTACAACTGATTTTCAGGTGACAGGGATCAGCTTACCTCGAGAACATGACTGCTTTGGGAGATGGTCCTAATGGTGGACCTCACTGAAGTCACTTTCCTCCCCAAACTCTACCCTCCCTGGGGCCCATTCCCAAAATCTCCAGTTATTCTCAACTCTAAACCAGTCTGGCATAGTAGATAAAGTATCATAGTAGTAGCCCATCAGGGCCTGTTTTCCAGATAGCCCGAATCCATAATTCTATCAGCTTACCAGCATGGCCAATTGGCCATGCTGACAGAGGCTGATGGGAATTGTAGTTCCTGAACATCTGGAGAGCCGCAGGTTCCCTACCCCTGGTCTAGAAGATTCAGGTTAAAATTCCCACTGGGGTAGGCTGGCCATATAACTTATGAGATATTCAGGTGGGCCATTGCTCTGTAGGGCTTATGGTAGCCAGGAACAAACAGAGCCAAACCTGAGTAGCACTGCTATGGGATCTCCTCAGCCAGGCCTCTTCCAGGTCTGTTTTGATTTCCTAGGCCATGCCTGATTTCTACTTTGTTATGAAGCTCTTTGGGTAACCTTGAACCAGCTACACTCTCACAGGGTTGATGTGAGGATAAAACAGGGAAGAGTTCTGTGTAGAAAGGTTGAGATAAAAAATGCAGCAACAAGACAGAAACCAAAATGTCCCAATTCATAAATGTCAAAGCTTCTAAAAAAGTCTGTGGAAGTTTCCCCCCGATACTGAAAAACATAATTAGAGTACATTTATGCCAATCAGCTTTTTGTTTCCTTTTAAAAGAGTGAAGCTATGTTATCTTTCTAGTTTTAATTCTTTAAGTTGTTAAAGAGTTAACACATGCACCCCCCCCTCCAGATAAACCCCAAATTACAAAGCAAAAGATGTCTCCACAGCTTTCTATTCCTGTCTTACGAAGACAGTTGCTTGCCAGCAATTCTAAAGAACATGCAGAGAAGATATGACAGAACCAGGCTGACATTTTAAGAATAATGATAATACATCTGCAAATATGCTGCAGAAAAAGAAGCATTCGGTAGATGGTTGTAATTGGCATAAAACAGCCAAGACTTTTACACTGTTCAATCTCTCCCTCCCTTCCCCCATCATGCATACTCAACTCTGAATTCTTTAATGAAGCAAAACATGAAGTTAAGTCATGTAAAAGCGGCAAAGATTCTGTTTTCAGATGAGGCGTTTGAAGACTTTGGCTTATAGATTAATGCATATGGACATTCTGCATTAAGAATTACATTTGCTTCTCTTTAGATCTTAGCATAAGCAGAATTCTTATGAGTAAAGAGTTCACAGAAGATGACTATTCTTTGCAATGGATGAACTTTCAGATTTTCAGCTCTTCCAGGATCTTGCATAAATACTTTACAAATAAGCCCTAGCCGTGGAGAACAATGAGAACCACAACAATTGGTAAGGCTGGCCATATAACATTTAACAAGTGAGTACTTTCAGAAGGAGGCAGTCTCTTTAACTGTTTAAAAAATCTACACTGAGAATGATGGGATTTGCATGCACAAAGGCCATGTGATATGAGAACTCCAGTGTGGAGGGGAACTGGGTGAGACTGAGGCCATTTCTCCATGCCCTACTTACCCTACAGCCATTTGCTTCACAGTGGGTTTTTTCACTTTTTTTGTTTGCACAGGAATTCTTCTCCAAGAAGTGTCCCTAGCTGAGTCAACCCACCATTTTGCCCATCAGTTGCTTCCTTGTTCATTTTTTGCAACCTTCATTTGGGGAGGATGCCTCCTGCTCCTTTTGGGAGGAGGGAAATGTATGTGTATGTGTGCATTATCTTTGGTCTAGCATTACTTTGCTAGACCATGTCAATTTCAGGCCAACTGCACAAACTCATATTTGAACAGTCATCTGAATATGTTTGGAAATCTCATAACAGCATTAAAATTTTAAAAATAAGCCTTTCTGATCATTTTGAAATGGTAGCCTGAACTGCTGTGGTGTGGATGACAGAAGGTGGGGAGGAGTGAAAAAACCTAAAGAAAGTCTGATGTGTATGGATTTCCTTTGTTTTCCATGAGGATTCTCTGATCTGAGGGCAGTGTGATTGCTGAAGGGGTGAAACATGAGTGTAATTGAAAATCAAACCTGAGGGGAATGTACACTCATTATGAAGGAGACCACATGTGTGTAAAAGCCCTGAATAAAAAAAAATCTGGCTGGATCCAGCCCATTATCATGTGATGATTCTTACAATAGCAAAGTTAGATAAGTGACTATAGTATTATCCCCATTTTGCAGATAGAAGGCTGATGGAGTGGTTTGTCCAAAGCCACGTATTGAGTTCATGGCTGAGGTGAGATTTTGATCAAGGGCCTTCTGAAGCATAGTTTATTACCTTAGCCATTTTGGTACACCCAGTCTCAAAGATAAGAAACAGCTTATTCTTTTCCTTGATACCAGTTCAGTGAGGTACCAGCAGGATTAGTAGGAGCATGTCTCAGTTAGAGCTGTTTTAGTTGCTATTCAGTGCTTTCACATTAAACCAAATGTGGGAAGAGGTCACTGAAGAATAAGGAATTCAGCTGTTGTTTTGTTCCATTGCATTATTCTCAGCCAGGACTATTCCATCCAATTTATTGCTCCAGTGAAAAACAATTGAAGTCCACTTTCCCACATCATGGTTCAGTGGGAGGTAACCTTGCACATGACCATTGGGGATATCTAAGCCAGAGAGGCAAATGACAGCTTGGCCATATTGTTCCCTTATATGGATCAACAAATGGAAGAAGTGTACTCTATGGGTACATAACATATAAGGTCTTCATACAGCTGGAAAGCCCTGTCCCGAATAGCCCAGCTGCAGATTTGTTGTCCCCCCTTTGGATGGGATTGAAAATCTCCTTAGACTAACAAAGCAGCAACATTAAAAAGGCACAAAAACAGACCATCAAGAAGATGAAAACAAAAGACATGATAGAAGCAGAATCAGTTCTGCCATAACAGCTTACCCTCCATCTAGTCTCTGAAATAAAAGCTGTGTATACCCTTACGATAAACAAAATAGCAACCAGAAATCATTGCTTGGTTGGATTATAGACAATTACTTTTCATGGGTGGGAAGGTGCTTGTCCAAAGAAGGTCAATCAAGGGCTCCTCGGCTATCTTCCTGAATGTAGAATGAGAAAGCACTATTCATGCTCACTTTGGTAATCCATCCTACCACAGAAAACCCCTGTGAACTACATGTTGTGATATGAGCCATGTGTTCCTTTTAACTGGAAAATCCAGTATGAACAAAGCAACTGGTGTAATTGTAAATATTTGTGAAAAAATGGAAATATTCGAACTGAGTGATAATGCTTTCGAAATTTAATCTCCTCTCTAGTTTTTATGTGTGCCATCTTATCCCCCCCCCCCTCTCCCATATACATTCTCCAATTTCAAGGATAATTTAGCAAGGTACAACTTCTTGCTAATTTGAACATGAAGCTGAATCTCTGATGAGAGGTGATGGCAGGCAGCAGATGGTTCTGTAAGCTTCCCAATTTAGAGACTGGAGGGGACCCAGCTAGCATCCCATCACCTTGTCATTTATCAAGACATTCTGGGTGGAGATCACAGAAGCCTCTCATGCAATTTCCATCTTGTGTTCTCAGGAGACAAGGAGCTGAACATGTCATTATAACTTGTGGAAGGGCAAAGGAAGGACCTTCTGAGCAAGAGACAATTCTTTATGGCAGAATCCTAAGCCGGAACAAAATGACACTAGTAGCTATCACTAAATGCAAAAGGAGTGCATTCCAACAACACAGAAGGAACAACTCTTGTTTGCATTGTGTCATTGTTGACCAGTGTCTGTAAAAGCAAATGTAATGTATCCGTGCATTGTTAATTTTTCATGGGAGAGGACAACAAATAGAACAACCTTGACATAAGAACAACCCTACTGGATCAGAACAATGGTCCATCTAGTCCAGTATTCTATTTCATGCAGTGGCCAATCAACAAATGAAAAGTCAACAAATGACTTAGAGGCCTAGGCCCTCTCTTTACATTGTCTCCTACCACTGGTGTTCAGAGGTTTACTGCCTCAGAATTTGGAGGTTCTCTTTACTTGTTATGGACCTATCCCCTATGCATCTGTCTAACTCCCTGTTGAAGCCATCTGCACTTGTGGCCATAACTCTTGCTGCGATTTTCCTGTATACCTATTTATGACGTGGCCCTGAACTGGATGACCTAGGCTAGCCTTGATCTCATCTGATCTTGAAAGCAAAGCCGTGTTGCCCTGGCAAGTATTTAGAGACCACCTAAGAATTCTAGGACTGATATGCAGACGCAGGCAATGACAAACCACCTCTGGACATCTCTTGCCTTGAAAACTCTATGAGGTCACCATAACTCAGCTACTACTTGATGGCATTTTACACACGCACACTTGTGATGTGCGGGTTCCTATTTTTGTAACCACAGTATGTGAGGGGATAAACGTGAATCTAGGAAGTGCTATGGTAGACTGCAGATGTGAGTTCACATGCACCTGCAGGAAGACGAAAACTTCTGGACACTTTTCCACAAAAAGGTCCAATGTGGGGTCTTTAGTCCTATCTATGTAGTCCAATGAGTGAGCTTTAGTCCTTAAGCTGAGCCCCTAGACATTAACTTTTGAGTCTTTCTCAACAGAGAGTTAGAAGAACATGGTTGTTCTGGGTGATGCCACCCTCTCTAAGCTTTACAGCTGCTTTGATTTTTTTTCTCCCAAGTGATAAATTGCCTTGCTTGGCAAACAAGGAGAAGAAAAGAGATTCTTGTTTAACACAAGAGATGATGACCCACTTTATAATTGCATGATTGGCAATTGTGGGGAGAAAATGTACTTTAATTACCAACATCTCTGGGGGTGATTTTAAATTGTTGAGAGGGTTCTAATGTGACAGCAGCTTCAAATGTTAAAAAAAAGAAAAAAAAGAGGTGGTGGTGGAGGAGGAGGGAAAGGAACGGAAGATAACTAGCTAAATTTACAGGTCCTTCAGGGACCATTTGGAACAGCTGCTTGAGGCAGTGCTCAAACAAGCATCCCTCTGCGCACTTCAGTCTGCAGCTGTTTTACCTGATGCAGAGATTTTCACATCTGACTGAGAATCCTTCTCACTGTCTTATTACGTTGTTTCATGTTTTGCCTTCCTCATTTAATAGCTACTCTAGGGAGTCCAGACTCCAACATTTGACAACTTCTTATGCCACTAATTCAAATGGAGGAAAAAAGGTTTATCCAAATAATTGGAGGCCCAATATTACTGGGGAATTGTGAATTGAACATGACAATATCACAGCGTGCCATGTCCCAGAAAAGAGGGATTGAGGAAATATGTGCTTTGAAATCATGGGCTGGAATGTTGATAAGGCCAGTGCTCCACAGTAACTACTCTTAAATTCTCAGGGTGATCCAACCACACAAGCAACAAGTGCAAAGGAATTATGTGTGTGTAAAGAGCCATCAAGGTGACTATGACTTATAACAACTCCTTATGGGGTTTTCAAAGCGAGAGACTAATGAAAGTGGTTTGCCATGGCCTTCCTTTGCATACTGACCTTATTATTCCTTGGTGGTCTCCCATCCAAGTACTAACCAGGACAGATCCACTTTGCCTCTGAGATCTGGTGAGGATAGCCTGGACATGGACTATGGAGGTCAGGACACAAGGAAATTAGCATCATACAAAAAGTATGGAGGTAGGCAAATGACCTGGCAGTTTGTGATATGATTCTGTGGGTGGAGCTTCTATTCTGTATAGTTATTGTTCTTTCTGTGTTCTCCTCTTTCGTGTTTGTGTTGTAATAGGGTGCCAGTGTAGTATCCAAGTCTGTAAATGTGTGCCACAGGGTTGGAGTTAGTATAGTACTGTCATTATATCTATACTCTGTTCCACATAAAGATGAAGGTAGATTGTATATTCCTCTGCCACAGAACAAAGCATGCCAGACCTTCTTTGTTGTAGAATGCTCTGCCTGGGTCCTAGTGCCTACCTAGCCCTGCTCCCCCCATCCATTTGAAAGTTTGAAAGTAAAAAATACATTTTAGCTTAAATGCTGTTATTTCAGTGTTCATTAATACACAAAATAATGGATTGACAAAGACAGAGTGAAAAAATGAACGATAACTCTCATACTCGTTCAGGACTATATTCTAATATGAAAGCATACAATTTTCTCAACTGCTGCACCTCAAGTGACCAAATTATCATTTTTCTGTGGAACAGGGTGTTGTTGTCTGTGTTCTCTGAAAATAGTTTGGTGAGTGAGTTTTGATATTAATTATTTTATAGATTATTTTATAGGTTAATGTTGTATGACTGAGCCAAAAAGAGGATTTATGTGAGTACTTTCACCAGCACCAAAAGGCAACACCCTCTTTTAATTATTATTTCGGAGGTGGTACTGAACCTATTCAGAAATTGTTGGCTTGAATATGGTTTGTTTGCCATCATGTTCCCAATATGTCTTTGCTATTAGGATTGATAATGATGTCACTGTGTTCAGAATGTGATTTCTGATTGGCTCGGATCACTGTAAGAGGAAAAAAAGATGTAAAGTAACAAATAAAACATAGGAGGGGATAGCAACAAATCTGTCACTGTTTGGGAGGAAAATGGCAGCTAATGACAGCAGAAAATAGAGTTTTGGAGGAATTACTATGGCCCTAAAAATACTACTTTTGCTTGCAAAACCAAAATGGGTGAACACTGAAGACATTTTCTGGCCATAACAAGGTAATATGGCTTGAGTCCCTACCCCTTTGGAGCAGAATGGAAGTTGAGTAAGTATTAACACTCCATACTGCCCTTGGAATTCCACAATGACCTACTTTTCCTTCTGCAAGGGCTTGTGTAGGACACTATACTGGGATGATTTGACATATTCTTGACATATTCTAGCCCTTGCACTCAAGATGTATTATACATTAGATCATATGAATGAGTCCTCTGAAATCGACTGTGGCTCTTTCTTCTCAGATTTTGCATGGAAGTATTAAGCACTGATAAATGAGCTTTGTGGGGAAATTCTATAGTCAGCAACCTATGATCTATTAGGACAATTAATCAAAGGCATATTTTGTCAGCATCCTCTTGTTCCCTTATGTTTTATGATTGTGTCATAATTTCATCAACACAATAAAAAGGGATTAATCTTCATTGGGGGGGGGGATAATTCTTAGAGCGCCTGAGATTTATCCTTAGATTTCACATATAGCTGGGGTGCATTAAACCAAGTGTGGATTTAGCAGAGAGTTCCAGTTGCCCAACTTACTGGGAAAAACCAGCTGTGTGAGCTATAATGGCAGAGCCAAAGAAGCAACAATGTATAAGTGGAGAGATGTGTAACCTTTCTGGGGGTGGGACACAGGATACAGATCTCCCTATAATAACTGAGGTGAGTAGATTTCAAGGATGGAGTTGGACATACAGTGATTAAAATTATGACTTTAGAAACCTGCATATTAGCCCTGGCTTGTACTTAAGGTGGAGCAATAGGTCTAGGTGGAGCAAGAGCCTTTATCAGGAGTTGTAGATCAGGGTTCCCCTATGTGGTATTCATGGAGATCATGATGCCTGCCAACTTAACTGGTGTCCCCTAATGTTTATAGAAAGTGGGTGGGACCATGTGAGGCTTTGGCCAACAAAGTTTCTGACTGGACACTGGAGATCTGATTGCTTGCTTTGGAAGCAGCTGCCACCATAGCAGAAGACTTTTCCCTGTGTGTCTAAAGGTTAGCTGCACCAGCCATTTTGTAGTTAGCTCTGCCTCCTGAAGGAATACAGCTGGGTTTGGGATCAGGAAGGATCCATAACCAGTGAATTAGGGAAATCGCTCTAAGATTTATAGAGTGATCCCTAAGAGTTTAATGGGAAATAGCTTTTGCGAAAGGAGTGATCCCAGGTCAGTTTAAATGACAAAGTGGGGAAGTCTGTTAATGTTCCTAACTTCTCCAATTAAAGAACTGTGTGAAAGAAGCTTAAGTGTAAGAAACAAACCAGTGACTTCCAGGAGAAATCACGCTCGGTAGAAAATAAAAATTTAAACTCTTCAGTGTGAGCCACCTGGATACATTTGGAATTACCATACTTCACTGGAACATAACCATCCCAAATTCTTCAATTCTGTTATTCTGTTACAAACCACATTCCTGTTGCTAACCTGACTTTTAAATCTTCCAAAAAGAGACAAATAAAACCAAATTAAGTTGTACCTCAGAAAGCCTCTCAAGTACCATATATTTATGACCTTTTATAGAAAATAAGGGAACCATCACTATAAGTGGCAAAGGTGTCATAACAAGTTATAAGTCTCAACAGAGTGAGAACAAAAAAAAATTAAAAACCAGAGGAGTTCTGACATACCTACATTTAGATAACATTTCTTGGAACCTCTTTGTGGCCATCAACTTTATACGATGCAACTGTGCATGTATGGGAATGATTTATTTCTCCAGCTCTGCTTAAAGTGTTCAAGCCAGCTGCTTCATCCATTCACCATAACATGGAAATGGCTAAGGCAGGTAGCCATGAACTGAATCAGAAGATCCAGCAGCCTTGATAGGATGTTCCAGTTGTCATTGCAGCAGAACATCAATTGTGAAAGGGGGCAATGTGTTTGGAAGGCCTATTCACAGAAGCCAAGAAGGCCTTGAGGACAACCATGTTCAGGTCAACTGCATTGCTATAAATCTGTGCAAACTGGTTTCCTCGTCTTGCAGAAGAATTCTGAATTGTCAGACACATGGTTCCTTTTGTTCTCCTTTTTCAGGATCACAGCTAATCACTGGCTCATTGCAAGCCAGTTATTGATTAGTTACTGGAGCTCCTTGGTCAGTCTGGAGGAGAGGGGGCAGAGGATAAGGGACAATAAATTTACAATGTACAAAGAATTACTGGCAGAGCCAATAACATCCCTAACAACCCTGCAAGTCCTTTTTATTATGATGTGGCTAGAAGCATCATTTTCACCAAGTCTGTAAATAACTGTATTCAGTTTAATGTTCTTGAAGTTGAAGGGATGCCTAATGAGGCTGCCTGGCTGAAGAAATACTGAGCAAATCACTGGACTTGTTTTCATGAACACCCATGGCACCACTCTCTTCTAGAAGTGCCTTTTAGTAAGCAACGCCTTTTCATCTGGTAAGCTTTCCTGCGCAGTCTTACCCATTTTCCCTCTGTAGTACAGGTGCCATCCCACATAGAGGTTTTTTTGTATCCAAGAATAGCTCTCCTGAGTGGACAAAAATAGATGCTAGCAACTAGAATATGCATATCGCTTTTGCTGGGACCAATGTTTTCTTCTCCCTCACAATTTTTTTTTCAAAATCTAGCCCAAGGGCCAGTGAAAGGTCACATGACAGTTTTCTGGTAGAACACCAACCATGACCAATGAGTGCCATTGAACAGGGAGTGGTAAACCTTTCAGCACTGCAGTTCTTGGGGAAGGGTTGCCAGGAGTGGGAAGCAGAGAACTGCTAGTTCTGGGAGCCAGATTACAGGGCACATTATCTGGGAGGTAGACCAGCCCTCCAGGTGGCTGTGATTCTCATATGTTGTAGCTTCCTCAAAAAAAAAAAACCCAAGGGAAAATGTGTATGGAAACGCCAGGGAAAAACTTATTTTGTTCGTGTACTTTTTAAATGGAAATAGCAAGCTGATGAGCTGCCAACTGAGGAAACCTCAGAGGCAAACGTTCAGCAAACAAGGCAGGCACAGACTCCGCAGCAGCACACAATGGTGGGCACACACTGCGAAGAAAACAAAAATGGATGCTGGTAATTCTGGCAGGAAAAAAATGAAATGTTTCCTGCTTTCTGCACAGCAATCTGGAGCATTTTGAAATTGACTCGTGGAAAAAGAAATGCTGTTTAGCATTTTCAAAATAAAACACTTTGAAGGGAAAAATTCAGAAATAAAACATTTTCCAAACATTAGCTGTTCAGAATTCCAGCAGAAAATATTTTATGTTTCAGCCTCAAGAAATTTTATTTGTGTTGTGTGGAATGAACTATTGATTTATACACATGCATTGATGAGTGTGCAGTTTGTCGCATCTTTCAGCTCCTTCCATTCATTTGCCTCTTTTCGTTTGTCTGTTTCTTTTGCATAAATGTTGGTAAAATGTGGCAAAAAAGTAACCTTGATGTAGCTGCTGCAATTGCAACTTATATTCCTTTTGTGCAGAGGTTTGCCAAAGCACACATGCACTCCTGTTTATTGGTAAAGCCCCACACAAGCAAAAGTTTGGTGAAATCCTATACAGTGGGAAGGTGGGAGGAATGAGAAAACCCAAAGGAAGTTTAACACACAGTGATCTCCACTTTCCCTGTAAAGGGAGAGGAAAAAGTCCCCCTTCAACAGCTTTAGGAAACCATGGGGATTCTCTGATCTGAGAGTGTAGTGACTTCTGAACAGGGGAAAACATTGCATAACTGAGAATCAAAATCAAAGGGAATGTATTCTCAATGCGAAGGAGACCACAAGTGTGCAAATGGCCTTATACTGGAGGAAAACTTCAAACTTAAGCCAAAAGGAAAGACAGGTTATAAATACTTTAATAAATGAATAAAGAAATAAACTTTGCTCAGTGGATCAGTCTGTATGAGATCCCCACCACACTCAGTCTGTATGAGAAAGTGCCCTCAATGTAGTCACTTTTGGCAGAGGCTTTTGGACTTCTGGTCAATGGTACAGGCCATGATGTGCTGCTCATGTCGGAAGACCTTGAGCAATAATTAGCATCACAAATATCACTTGAATATCAGCAGGTTTGCTCATCACCACGAAAGAGGCTCCAGTTCCCTTGCACTTTTGCACATTATCCACTCATCTCCATAGGACTTGCCTGGAGTATCTTACCTTTAATAAGCAAGCATGAAATATCTCACAGCCAAGCCCACAGATACAGACTGTGATCCCCAGGCTTGGTTAATCCAGAGAGGTATGCTCCTAGTATGAAATTTATTTTAATCTATGATAATCCCTCAGTAAAGTTGCTAATTAGAAAGGGGGGAAATCAATAAAGGTCAGTGGCATTAACTAGGAACATCAGGTCCAAACAAAAGAGCAGATGTTTCCCCTTCATTTCACTTTAGCGTGACATGATGAATACTTTTAATTAGATCATCTGAAGGAAGACTCATGCAGCCAATGCTCCATTTGGAATTGCAGTTCTGGTAAAGCTGCAGTCACAGATTTTGCTCATGCAAAGTTCTGTTGCAAGGAAGTGTCTTAATGGGAACGTTTCAAAGGCCCCTTCCACACAGTCCAATAAACATGGGCTAACCACAGTATACAACCCACGTTAGGAGGGGACTTCACACGGATCCCACTCCTAATTTGAATCCACTCTGCGTTTTCCCCCCAACCCGGGTTTTTCAAGAATCACACTATCTGCAATTCTTTTGTTTTAACATGGATTGTAGCTGCAGCCCAGCAAACGACTCCCATTTCCCTTTTTTCTTTTCCCGCCTCTCTGCTGCATAGCTAAAAATGGGCACAGGGATGGCAGCATGGCTATGGAGGTCAACGTCTGCCAGGCGTTGTAGCTACACAGCAGAGGGAGGTGAGCGAAACAAAAGTACCTCTATGTGAAGGTGCACAGCCTGGCCAATGCACTCCCGACCTGTCCTGACCATGGGGCATCCAGCCATGTGAATGGCCCAGGGCTATGACGGGTTCATTTATCCCACCAACAACCCACTTTACATTTGCTGTGCGGAAAGGGCCCTAGAAATGCCCTGACAGGACAAAAAATAGTTTTGCCAATCAATCTGCTGTATAGTTTTTTGTGATTAACCAACAAATATCCATCAGCCAGGATATGAACAACCACAAATAACCTGTGTTCCACTTTTGTGCCAGAAAGAATTCTGTTCTATCTACCATATGTTCTGGGGCTGCAGACCTTTGGCACTCTGGGTTCAGGGTGGGATAGGACTTCAATGAGGTATGGTGCAGTAGAATCCATTGTCTGGAGGCCATCTTCTTCAGGTGAACTGATCTCTGTCATCTGTAGATCAGTTGTGATCCCAGGAGATCTCCAGCCACCACCAGGAGGTTGGCAACAGTATCATAGCAAATGCAGTTCAATGTAGCAAAATGCAAAGTGATGCACATAGGGGCAAAAAATCCAAACTTCACATACACGCAACAAGGGTCAGTGCTATCAGTCACAAACCAGGAAAGGGATTTGGGCGTCTTAGTTGATAGTTCCATGGGAATGTCAACTCAATGCATGGCAGCTGTGAAAAAGGCAAACTCTATGCTGGGGATCATTAGGAAAGGAGTTGATAATGAAACTGCAAAGATTTGTCATGCCCTTATATAAAGCCCGTGGTGCTACCGCACTTGCTTAGAGTACTGTGTTCAGTTCTGGTCGCCACATCTCAAAAAGGATATTGAGGAGATAGAAAAAGTGCAGAGAAGGGCAACGAGGATGATTGAAGGATTGGAGCACCTTCCTTATGAGGAGAGGCTGCAGCGTTTGGGACTCTTTAGTTTGGAGAGGAGACGTCTGTGGGGGGATAGGATTGAAGTCTATAAAATTATGCATGGGGTAGAAAATGTTGACAGAGAGAAATTTTTCTCTATTTCTCACAATACTAGAAGAAAATGCTAGGCTATATGGACTTTGGCTTGATCCAGTAATGCTCTGCAAATATATAATTATCAGTAGATTTCATTTAGGCTGGAGATTCTTGTGAAAACAACATCCATCAGGTCAAGGATACTAGTACAACTTGAAAAGAGTACAGAATATTGTTGTAATAATGTCTGTTTCAGATGCATTCACTGCTGTTTCAGATGAGAAAGTTGTCCTCCAGAACCTGTTTTAATGAATGGAGTCTCTTCAAGCCAAAAGTCTCAGAAATGAGGTTAAAAAATCCTTTGCCATCTAGCTTTGGATTCAGTAGACATTTAGAAGTAGAATTTTGCTACAAAAACTCCTTGTATTTAGCAAGAGTTTTGAATTCAGATTGAAAATCACTTAAGGGGGTGCCATGGATACAAATTTCATGAATAATCTGTGAATAATTCATTGTCGCTCAAATCACGCAATGTGAATCCATTAATTTTACTGTCAATCTTTGCCTGCCTCCTTCTGGAAAAAACATGGTGCTAGCATCTTTAAATAATTAGTTGTACCAACAAACATGGGATGCCTGATGGCCTGGATTATGAATAATAAAGAATGTCTGACTTCCTTAGGCTGCTGGAAATCTTAAACAACTGAGAAGAACAACTAATGTATGTGGGATCTAATGAAAGCAGATTAAGATCAGAGAAGCGCCAACATAGGCAGGTGGGAGACTGAGCCAAAAGATGCTTGCTGCTTGCTGTCCTATCAACAGAACAATGTTGTTGTCAGCATCTTATGAATGAGTGTCTTTTGCATTAATTGTTGTGCTTTCACCTAAAAGAAATGGGTGCACCCCCAAATTGCTTTTACACAAACGAAGAAAAAGGAGTGGTAGTTTGGATTTATATCCCACCCTTCTCTCCTGTAAGGAGAGTCAAGGTTGTTTCCAATCTCCTTTCCAGTCTTCCCACAACAGACGCCTTGTGAGGTAGGTGGGGCTGAGAGAGTTTTGAAGAACTGTGACTAGGCCAAGGTCACCCAGCAGGAATGTAGGAGTGCGGAAACACATCTGGTTCACCAGATTAGCCTCTGCCATTCAGGTGGAGGAGTGGGGAATCAAACCTGGTTCTCCAGATTAGAGTCCATCTGCTCTTAACCACTACATTGCGCTGGAATGAATTGTGAGTTTCTAGAGTCCCTCTGATTTAAAAATGACCAGAGTTTTCCTAATATACTCCTGGGCTATTTTTTTACCCTAATACATGAAATAGGGTAAGGGCAGAAAAATAAAATACATAAGATTCTGGGTGTTATTTTTTAAATTTTCTTTCTTTTTTAACAGTGTCTGGCATATCACATGCTTCATGTGATAACCTTTATACATGAAGGGAGGTATGCAGATTTCAGAGCAGAAACACAGACTGAATTCTTTCCCCAGTGTAAGGGCTTGGTACCCCAGTCAATAACAAGACTCAAGAATGGCTTCAGGAGCTTTATCAGAACTGTGTCTGACCCCTATGGCCAGGTAGCTGAGACTGAAGCCCCAGCTCCTTGGCCCCAATATAAACCTTACAGTTACAGCCCCACCTTTGCATTCCCCCCATATCAGCATGTGAAAGGACAGTTGAAGACAGTTGCCATAGATACATTGTTTTGGGAATGGCTTGGCTTCTCCCTGGGCTTGGCTTCTCCCTGGGAAGGGACGATTAGGGAGAGTCGGTGGACTCCATTCACTACATTACTGCAGTAACAAAAGTCAGGGCCTCTGGCCTTGGGCAATGCTAATACAAGTCCAGCTGCAGCCAGACATGCCCGGGCATGTCTTGCGGGTTTTGGCAGGCCTAGAATGGCGGGGCCTGACACCCAGTCAGAGGTATGCCATTGAAATTCAGCATCTCCAGATATATTCCAGTGCTTCATAAAGTAAAACCAATAAAAGCTTTGGTTCATAAAATTAAAAAGACATTAATTCATTGGCTGCCTTTTATTGGTTATTGGGTCAACTTATGCTAGTGTAGGAATATGAATACAGTTACTTTTATGTAGAGTTAAGCATATCTAAGATCACTAAAATTAATGGCTTTTGGTAAACCTATCTCTGCAAAGGACCAGGGCCTTTAGTCATGAAGAGTCTATTTGTTCACACCAAGCTATGCATGTGTGTGTGTGTGTGTGTGTTTGTGTGTTTGTGTATTTTGTACCATCAGTTTTAATTTGTTAATGTGGGCATTTAATACTGTATTTAATTGCTTTTAAGTGTTTTTATAGGAATATTGTATTTTAAAGTTTATTGATTGTTAAGTTTTATGTTGTAACCTGCCCTGATCCCCATGGGAAAGAATGGGATATAAATTATCTATAAGGGTGGGGTTTTTTGTAAACCTGAGGAATACTACAAGTTTGCAGAAAAATCTGTACAAGATTGGTGTGGTCCTGATCTACAGATTTAAGTATCCACAGAAGGGAGGGTTCTAATAGCCACTTATTAGATAATCCAGTCATTTTAACCCTGCAATCAGATGCATTCTTAAGATACTCGTACTTCCAAATAAGCAGACAGTGAATATTCTAATTATCCTGAGTATTTATTTTAAACAGAATGCTCAAATACAGATCTTGTTAACAGAAACTTTCCCGTAGAGACTTGAGATTTCACCTCCAGGTTTGCCTGCTGTCACTCCTGCAGCAAACAGAAGAAAGGTTTTTTTTTAAAAAAAAATCACCATTGGGTGCAGATGTGCAGATTCCGCTTCCCTCACAAACCAAACACACACTTAAATTCATTGGAAAAGAAATGGCCGCAGCCCGGTTTATTAACAAATAATGCATAACTCTTTTGGAAGCTGGGCAGGCATATCGGGGCACATCCTGGCCACCAGGCAGCGAACCGCTGAACCTGGTCACTGTCAGCTCCACAGCTGACCCCTGGCCCTTCGGGCAGCGCACCGCTGAACCCGGCACCGTCCCCCAATGGGGACCGGGACAGAAGGTTACTAGATGTCACTTGGAAGCCTACCCATTTGTGACACCCCCCTCCTGCCAGGGGTAGAGAGCTTGAAACAGGGCTTCCAGGCCTGCATCCTCAAGCCCAGCCCTACCCCCAGACCTCTTATTGAGGCCCCCGCCTAGGGAGGTCTGGCATGCAAGCCTGCCTCCCCCAAAGGATGTGCCCCTATGCCCTGAATCCACCCAGACTGCGACAAATGTCTGACATAAACAACCTACAACAAAACAACAGCCCAAAACTCAGGGCGGGAGGGTGGGTTCAGCTTGCCGGCTGGGCTGAACTGGGCATGGGCTTAAATAGCCTGCCTGGCTCCCTCATCACGTGATGGTTCCCACCCCGTCACATGACCTGTCGATCCGACGACAGGGAGGTGAGTTGATTGCTCCTTCCTCCCCTGCCGCAATGGCGCCCAGGGTAAGTCCTGGTGCGCTTTTTGCTGACTTTTGATGTCACTTCCCAGAAGTGATCCAAAGTGGACCAAAATGCTTCACACAGAACTTTATATTATATCAATGAATTACTCATGGTCTCCAAGTTGGCATTTGCTGAGGTGTTTCCTGGAATCCTTCTTCTTCTTCCCCAAAGCAACTCTGCCCAAAAGCAATGGTTTTCCTTCATCTCACTGGATATTGAGATGTCTTAGAAGAATTCAGAAGGCATCAGCTTTGCATCTGCAGCCTCCATCATAAGAAGACGCTTGTCTTGGAACCTCCCACATTTTGTGATTGACCCAAGTCCTCTTGGCAGTGATGTTGTCATTGGTGGCCTCCCTCAGAGCAGCAATTTTCATTGATAACCCTTACCTGTTCTCCACATTCTAGAAATGCCCACTGCTTGGTGGTGATCCCTGGACTAAACCAAATGCCCAGTTCTTTTGGTTCTGCACTCCCATCAGTTAAATGCTCCTAGAATTTCTGAGCTTGGTGGAGAAATTTGTACTCAGCATCTTTAGACAGAGAGTTTCTTTCAGCTAGCATGAGACTATCGAACAGATCTTTCCTCCATCTGCCTGTGTTTTCTTCACTGGAATGTCAAGGAGTTCTGAGTGCTGAATGTGAGTACTTTTCCTTGGTCCTGGGCTTTCGTTAATCAGCAGATCAAAGAGCTATTTTGTAGAGAAGAAGAAGTATAACATCCCATGCAAGTCTCTATAGGGGACTTTCCCATCACTTCACGATTTCTGGATACCCAGTCCAAGCTGCTGATTTCTCACTTGCAAAGGGCTCATTTTCACTTCCATTTCTTGCTTTGGCCAAAACACCCAGCTTCATTAGAGAGCTCAGTTGTGCTTAGACTCCTTGTAAGAAAACCCTTACCAGAGGGTGGCAATTGTTTAATTATTGATTGCATAACTATTTGGAGGGGGAAATAAAATTGTGTACATGAAACAATACAATAAAGATGGAAGAAACGGAAACCTTTAAACAGCATGGGGGAATGTGGTTTCAGGGAAAGGATGCAAGCCAGTCCTAATTACGCTTCCATTATAATCTGCCAGCGTACTGGGGAAGGGACTGGTGCGGCAGTAATTGGAACAAGGTGTAAATGAGCACTCATTAAGCCATAGACTACACAAGTGCTCCTTCCATGCGAGAGGGGCTGTAAATACGACTTTTAATGAAGTTATGACATGCTTGCCAATAAAAGTCATTTACTTCACAGTATTAGAGTTAATTATACACAGCTGGAGCCATTTACAGCTTGTTCCTTGTTCACAGTGCTTAGACTCGCCAGACCCTCTCCTTTCCAGGTTTTGCTCAGTGCTGCCGGTGCAGAAGGGAAGATGGGGCTCGGATGAAGATGAAAAGGAATGCAGTAAGAAAAATGGGGCCTGGAGACCTACTGAGTTTCTTTCTCCTTTCAAGGCACCCAACTGAGCTCTTGCATGTACTGCTGCAAAGAGATGTTTTGGAAGGTTGCAACATATATTCATCCTTTCCAACTGTACTAATTTGCCATGGGTTTTCGCTATTTTATAGAAATGACTGGTACATGACTGTCTTCAGTCTACCATGTTTGTTATCTCATCACTGGAGGAGCTCAGGGGTTTAAAACAAAAGAAAGTTTTCCTTTCTTCTGTTTTTACCTGGAAGTAATCAACCACACAAGTTATGCTAGGCTTAGAGAGAGTGGCTGGTCCCAAGTCAGTCTGAGAACTTCATGACCAAGCAGGGATTAGAATTAGGATGCTCAACTACCTGCCAGTTCAGTTCATTATTTGTTCACTGTTCATGAAGGGTGAGTAAATTTTTCATTGATTAGATCAGGTAATTAAATGATGCGCCAAAATGCCCATGCATGAAATAACCTTGATAACACCGACTTAAATTGATGCGGAACAGTAAGACTTTTTTAAAAAAAAAAATTAAGTATTTATAATCAGTAGCCGACTAACTGATTTGGGGATAAGAGCCGGGCACTGAAGATAGGTCTGTGGGGGAAGGGAAAAAACTAGAACTCTTATCAGGCTGTGTGAGGATGCATGTGTGTGAAACACTTATGACCGCATAGTACTGTACTGTTCGAACTGAAAAGTAATCTGAAAACTACTTATGAACAGTGCTTGTGAACTGTGAATCGACAACATAAATTTGGCTCCTTGTTTGTAGCTGACAGAGCATGAATACAACTGGTGGCTATCTGAGCATCTGTAATTAGAACCCAGGTCTTCCCAATTCTAATCCAACCCTTTTAACCATTATACTACAGCATCTCTATTTGTATTTTGGTGGGAAGATGTTGGGATTCCTTTTTAAAATTTGATTTCTCTGAGCTTCTTGTGATATCAATTCTCTCAACCAGGAATTGGAAGCATTGTGTCTCCAGTGCATTTCCATATGCATGCACATGAACTTTTGTATTTGTTAAATCACATCAGTACAATTTGACAATAATGGAGCATTTGTGTCAATGCTGATGCCTTTTCAGGTCTAATTTTCATATAATTTTTTTCCCCACATGCTGGATTGGCTATGCTGATACTGAATATCCTTAGGAATAGACCATCAAGATCTGGCATTCATCAAATCCATGCAAACTCTATGCAAATTTCTAAGGTATTCTGTCATCTGGTTAATGTTGCACTTTTTTGCCATTAAGTCATATCTGACTTATGGTGACTCCCGGTGGTGTTTTTCAAGCAAGATGCTTTCAGAGGTGGTTTGCCATTGCCTGACTCTGCATCATGACTTTAATATTTCATAGAACCTTATGTGTGTGTGAATCTGCTGGTGGAAGCGGAACGTGGCTGTGCCAGTGGATTTGCCCTCTTCAGGGCACTTACCTTGGTGGGGGGTCAATTTTGCAGGTGTGCAGCCACCATAGCCTTCCCCCGGCTCAGGGACGTGGTGCAGGATGCTACGACAATGTCCCCATGCCACTGGCATTGTGGGAGCGGGCTGGAAGCTCTCTCCCGGACTTTCACCCCATTTCGCCCACAGCCTGGGATTCATACTTACAGCACCTAAAGGTGTCATACATCTGTTAAACTCAATGGGGACTTGCCGGCAGTAGGGAGACATTTTTGAATGTAAAGCCTCTCCATGCCTCCAGGAAGCCTCTGTTGGAACTCCCGAGGCCCTGCAGCCAGGTGCCCAACCTCTACCCAAGACGTCCCATCCAAATGGGGCTACCCAAGACCTCCCATCCAAACACTTGCCATGGTCGATCCTGCTTAGCTTCTGCGATCTGACTAGATCAAGCTAGCCTGAGCTATCCAGGTCAGGGCTTAATGCATTTTTAAAAAACAGTTTACTTTATGACATATTACTATGAAGTAATCAGATGCGCTCTTCTTTCAGGAGTAGCCAGTTGTTGCTTTTCATCAAAAAGGAGGAGCCAGGAACAGGCATAAATAACAACTCAGATTTTTGTTGTTGATTGCACCAATTTTGGCCAAGATCTTCCGGAGAATTCTTTTGGTTTGGAGTAAAGAGTTCCTTACTAAGCCCAGAGACAGTGTCTTCTCTGCTGTTCTAATGTTGAAAGATGGATATTATGGCTCCATAAGAACAAATTTTTGTTCAGTGAAAACACTGCCATAAACTCACCTTGTGGCAGGGAGGGAGGCCAGGCTGATGATTTCACTTCTCTTTCATTCAAGTTATTTTCAGCTCTTCTTGTTATTCTATTGTACTTCATTTCATGGAATTAATTGGAGGAAGCTCTTACTAATTAACAATCTACTGTCCTTTTAAACATTCATTGGGAGGGGGGGCCTCTTGGCCCACAGTCCACCCCCTCTCCGACATTAAGAAACTTGATTTTTCTGCATCTCAGCTTTCTGAATTTCAGAAAGTTTTATATGAAAAAAAAGAATGTTGAGTTGAAAAATCCCCACCTCCATTTCTCTCTGGCTGCCCAAATATTGTTTTTGACAAATAAATAGGAACCCATGCAGCAGCGAGAGTATATGGACACAACCATTAAAAGTCCCTGTAGTCAGGAGGCCCCCAATAGCTGTGGCTCACAATTACACTGAGATTTGTTTTCCTTT
Source organism: Sphaerodactylus townsendi (assembly GCF_021028975.2). Taxonomy (NCBI): domain Eukaryota; kingdom Metazoa; phylum Chordata; class Lepidosauria; order Squamata; family Sphaerodactylidae; genus Sphaerodactylus; species Sphaerodactylus townsendi. The sequence continues at coordinate 6,776,078 of NC_059436.1, forward strand.
TACAGTCCCCGTGCCTGCACACTCACACACAGACATAACTTTTATGGTGACAATAAAGAGCTTTAAACTCTCCTATAAGCTTTTGAGGCAGGCAGAAAGTCCCTTCGCACCACTCCTAATTAACTTCTAACCTGCTGGCACTTGCATTCTCTCTCCCTTTCCCTTTTCTTTTAACTGCTAATGAAGTCTAGGAGCTGGGAAATCTCTCTTGGTTTTCCTGGTTTGGGCTACTTGTTAATTATACGCCTTATGTTCCCATTGTGCGCCTGGATTCTTTAGGTACAAGTCAGCATTATCTGCTCCTTTTAATCTTTCCCCATCGGTTGGGCTCTTTTTTATCTGCTTGTAGCTTTTCTTCCATTGTTAGCTACACAGATCTCTAAACAAAGACTAGGGATCTTCCAGTGGAAGGAAAGGGAAGGTGTAGTCATTCAATTTGCAAGCAGAGTTACTGATGTTTGCAATCCGAGGTGTTCCCTTGCAGTGCCAATTGGTGAAAGTATGAGAATCTGATTCCCCACCCCTCAGTAACACTTATTACAAGGAAAAACTTAGAGATATGATTGCTGTGATAAGAGTGTGCAGCGTTCAGATATGCTGCTGAACACAATAGATGGTTCTTTACCTCTGCCTCCAGTGCTGCTGATTAAGTATGGTACTTGACAAGTGTTTGTCAAGTTGGGGTCCTCTAGTTACATCACTTCCATGGAAAATCTATAGAGTTTCCAGAAATTCCTAGAGCTACTTTATGTCACATACAAGTTTTCATCAGAAGTGATGTAGTGGTGAAAAGGACATTTCACCTCCCATGTCCTGGCCCACAAACCTCCCCGGCAACCCTACCAGTGAAATTACTGGCAAAGTGGGAATTTGAACCTTTGTCTCCCAAATTCTAGTCCATTTCTTTAATTAGTATGCCATTCTGCCACCCAGAACAATGAGTTACATTGTTTATTTGTTTATTTTTTGGTACTTTATAACCAGCCTTTCTTCCCAGTGAGGACTCAAAGCAACTTACAGTGTTCTCCTCCATTCCATTTTTTCCTTAAAACGAACTCGTGAAATAGGTTTAACTGAGAATGAGCGACTGGTCCAAAATCACCCATGAAGCTTCCACGGCAGGGTGGAGATTTGAACTGGGGTCTTCCAGATCCTAGCCCAACACTCTGCCGCTACTGGCTCTCTTATCATCATCCCCCTTCTTTGTTTCACATCCCTCTACCTCTTGAACTACTTTTTGCTACAGGTCAAATTCCCACACATTTTGATTATAAAACTATATTACTTTATTAATGGATCAGCTGTGACTTCCCTACATGAATGTCAGGACACTTGCTGGTCCAAGAGTCTTTGAAGCCTGAGAGAAATCAACTGTCTCCCTCTCCCATATAATGATGCATACCATATTATTCATTTCAACTCACATAATTCGACAATTAAATCCAAGTTGATGTAAGGAAAACAAAAGGGTCCATTCTCTCTCATTTCCGGAACATGGATAAAAGGCTAAGACAATGGCCATGATAGTGTACACTTTAAATTTAGGGAAATGTTATCAGGGATGTTGACATTTATTGCCCTTTATATGCAAACCAGAACAGCTAATCAAGAGGACTTGTACGCAGCAGAGAGATGTAGAAAGCATCTGTGCTATTGTTCTCTAAGAGAGACAAGGAGGATGAGTCAGCTACTGCTTTTAGCAGAGGGCCTATCTAATGAATCTGGCCCATTTGGGGTTTTAAGAAGAGATTGAGGAGTGGGGAGACATCATAGTAGCAACCAGGGATGCTTGCATGAACAAGTTCAGCAGATGTGAAAAAGGTAGGGGTGCCAGGGGTACATGGGGGTGTGCATTGTGACTTGTGCTATGATATCACTTCTTGAAAGAAATTAATCTCACATCAAGGGGAAAATTAGAGGCCCCTTATGATATATGCTAGAGGCACTACACTAGCTGAATTTGGCCCTGATCTTATGGAAGATCTGATTATAGGGTGGGTTTTTTATGTTCAATCAAAAGGCTGAGGAAAATGCTGAGGAATGATAGGCCATGGCATGGCTTTGGAGCCTGGACAGAGTGCTAACTCCAAAAGGCTAAATTTCCCCCCCTCTCTCTGTAACCCCCGCCAGTTTGTGCCATAAACAGTAACCTCCTAATACACCTAATCAAAATCTCTGACTTTTTGTTGCCCCAATAGGATATTACCATCATTGTAGCAAGGAAAGTGACACTTTTATCATAATTAGATTTTCAAATGAATCCCACTTGAAGAAAGTTTTCTTCATTCAAGAAGCATTTCAGTTTCCTTATCTGCATCATTTGGCTGAGGATTAAAGGGATCCCGCAGTTCTTATGTACCAGTAATTGCAGCAGTCAGATTCATAAGGAAGACGTTCAACAAAGAGGCTGTTTGCTTCTATTAGGTTTTGGTTGGCACAATGCCTTTGGATTTCTTCAACATTGCTGGCAACAGATGTCCATGTACCACTGAAAAGAGAACTGGTCTACTCTACCAATATCAGTTTATTGACAACTGGTTTAAATGTCTTGACTACCCCACAAAAAATATTAACAACATACTGTGGTATATAACAGGAACATATCTTGTAGAGATTCCCCTTCTCTTCCCAGAATTATACTTGCCAGGATTTGTGAGTCAGATTTAAGTTGCTCCCTGATGGCATGAGGTCTAACTGGAAAGCTTATACTGTTGCTTTTTTAAATGCCAATGAACTTTGGCTTTGTTTTACCTTGATAGACTAACACAGCTACTCATTTGGGATGATGATCAGGATTCTTGGAACTTGAGAAAGAGAGCATAGGGAGAGAGGTTGTCCAGTGAATCAGAGAGGCCAAGGCCATGAAGGGCTTTATATGTGATAGCCAATACTTAAACTGAGTCTGGGAACAGATGAGCAACCAATGGAGGGTCTATAGCAGTGATGGCGAACCTATGGCACGGGTGCCAGAGGTGGCACTCAGAGCCCTCTCTGTGGGCATGCACAGAGTTCATCATGTGGGGGGGATTACCCCCCCCCCCACACACACACATCTAGGCTGGCCTGGGACACTGGACTTGATTATTAGCGTTAAACCTAAGACCTAGTTTTGGGGAAGCAGTATAGGTAATCCTGTTAAGCGCTGTTAAACCCCACTGATTTTCATGCAAAGAACTAAAGCGTGATCCTTTACCTGGGAGTAAGCTCAGTTGCTGGCAATGGGGCTTGCTTCTGAGTAAACCCTCCTAGGGTCGTGATTCACCCGTTTGAAGAGTTGCATGGTTGCTTCAAAGCAAAGCCACCTTCTACCGCCAAGCTTACTCCCAAGTAATGCATGCCTCAGAGCCAACCATCTTTTCTAAACTAAAACCTCAGTATTAAGGTTAAATTGCCGTGTTGGCACTTTGCGATAAATAAGTGGGTTTTGGGTTGCAGTTTGGGCACTCGGTCTCAAAAAGGTTCGCCATCACTGGTCTATAGCATAGGAATAATTGCACCCTGGGGAATAAAAAACTGATCTCCATTTTAACCTCACAACTAGCCTGTGAGGTAGGTTTGGGTTAAGCTGAGAGTGCAGGTCCATTCCAGGTCACCCAGCAAGATTTCATGGTAGAGGAGTTGGGGTTCAAACCTAGATCCTTATTTGATACTCTAAGCCAGTGGTTTTCAACCTGGGGGTCGGGACCCCCTTGGGGGTCGAACAACCCTTTCACAGGGGTCACCTAAGACCTTCGAAAAATGGTCTTTTTATATTTTATATATACCAATTTTATGGTTGGGGTCACCACAACATGAGGAACTGTATTAAAGGGTCACGGCATTAGGAAGGTTGAGAACCACTGCTCTAAGCACTGCTCCCCACTAGTGCCCATTGTTGATGGTTGGACTGATGAAGTGCAGGGGAACTGTTCAAGTAGTGATATCAGTGAACTCATTGAGTTACTTTATAACCAGTCGAGTTCCCCCCCCTTCTTGTTTATACATTTGTAGGTTTTTAAAATTCTTGTTGTGAACCACCTTGAGCTTGTCTCAACAATGGAATGCAAGCGTTTTAAAGAGATAAAGAAGAAAGAATGAGCTAACTCTCAATATAAGGACTCAAAAGGAACACTGCCATATGATATTGCCTCATAACTCTGGCAATATACAGAAAGGCCTAACCAGTGACATGACTGGTTTGGAGCACCAGTTTACTTCCCACACAGACGCTTCACTCCCACCAATTCAAAAAACTTTCAGATTGGATCATACCCAGCTTTTCTACAACTATCCCCGTTCCCATTACCACAGAGTGTACTCACACAGAGGCACACATACACAGGCACTTTTTACCAGTCAGCATGTTATACAACCTTGACTCTACATTATAATTTGTTCCAATTTGCTAACGAAGACTAATTATCCAAATAATTCAGCATGACTTTCTGCTCCTGACCACGGCAGATTACCCCGCTGTGCCTCAAAGCCTTGTTTGTTCCCATTCCCTTCTCTTATTTTAAACCCCTCACAGTTCTGAGTACCTTTTATTTAAAGAAAAATTGGATACCCACTGTGTAAATTTCTGCAGCGAGTCCTTTTATGTAGAGGGTTGCATTTTTTTCCTCACGAATATGCTAATAATTATGATGACTAGGGACTTGGATTTTGTTATCTGAAGGAAGAAAAGAAATACCTAACAGAAAGGTAGAAAAGGATTTTAATAATGTACATGCTGGATATAGAAAATAAGATTAGAGAAAGTGACATGCTTTAGGATCTTCCTCAGGCTATACAAAGAGGAAAAGATTAGGGATATTCACAGAAATTTTGTTTCGGTTGTTTTTGGTGAATTTTGTTCTTTGAGGTTTATATTGTAGGGAACAAACCAGTTCAGATGTTTACATTGTCTTTTAAAATTAGTATTCTGTTCCATGGATTTAAATGTGAAGTAAATATATAGCTGTGATTTTTCTCCCCATCTAATTGGGACCAGGTTTTCAAGTATTGTATCCCTCAGACCAAAAAGAAATTACATCTTACAAAGATTTGGAACAATCTCCATCAAGCCTTTAACTCCAGAGACAGCAAAAGCTTTTGGCGCATAATTAATTCAAGTGCCGGCGAGCCCTATACAGCCATCAGTTCTCAGATTTCAGTGGAAGCATGGAGGACACATTTTACAGCCATTTTCTGCAATCCAGAACTTTTGGATACTCCATGTGCAACTGGAGCAGCAAAGCATTTACCTGAATGGCCTCCCTGTCGAAGCTCGACGTGAGGTGATCACCCTTATATCTGACCTAAAACAAGGGGAAAGCAGCCAGGCCCTGATGGCCTGCCACCCTGAGCTCTTTAGAAGATTCGGAGTTCTGGGCCCGCTATTTTTTAGCTACCCTGTTTACCAAAATTAACAACAGTGGCCTGTATCCTAAGCATTGGACTGAAGCTATCATTTGTACCTCTACTACATAAAAAAGGCGATCCATCAAATCCAATGCTAACTATAAGCCTCATAAGCTTGCTTTCAGTGGCTAGTAAGCTTTTCGCCATAAAGGTATTGCCTTATGATCACGATCTCACTGCCTGGTCCTCTTCAGTTTACTGCTAGGCCCCGGAACCAGATAGGATATGCACCACAGGTAAAATCCACCCCTTGAGCCATTGTCTGGTTTTAAACCATTTACTAGGCCCGGAGAAATATTGCCTTACCCAAAGGGTGGGAAACTCCCTTCTTGACTTTCCTATAGATTTAGGAAATCGCATTCGACTCTATCCCCAAGGGAATCAGCTGTAAGGAAAAAATTGACTGTGTGTTGGGAATAGACCAGAGAGATTACTGTTTCTTATTAAGGCCAGTTGTATTCCCTCAACTACCACCTGTCAAGTTAGATTTGTACGATGCGTCGCGGGCCGCCTAACTTCACCTATAGTTTCTAACAAAGGGGAGTCAAAGCAGGGTTGTACATTCTTGCTCCCTCTCCTGTTGTTCAATCTTTATTTAAGCGACCTTGCTACTCACGTCTTTATCTCCAGACTGAAAGTCACGCACCCATTTTGGGACAAAGAGACCCACATGTGCACTTCTCTATGCAGACGACACTGTGTGTTCTGCTGTCTGCGGTCCAAGGTAAGGGCTCATTAAAAGACTGGCACTTCAAGCCTTTGACGGCTGCGTGCCTGCACAAACAGTGCCCTGTCGATTAATTATAACAAATCCAAAGTGCTGATCTTTTGAGGATTCAAAAAAAAAAATTTCAGCGCGTGGAAAATCAGCAGATACATTGATTGAACAAGGTCCCATTCATACAGATATTATTTAGGAATCACCTTCCATCATTCCTGCGCTAACCTGGACCTCTCACTTATCCACCAGACTTTCTCAATACAAAGTAAAATCAAAGTGTTGGCAATATCCAGATTTTTTTTTTCACACCAGAAGCGGTCCAATTTTTTTCCTGCCGCCAATGGGAAGTTTTTTTCAGTTAAAACTACTGCACCACAATTACTTTCTACGGAGCTCCAATCTGGGAGCAAAAGCCGCTGAGAAATTAGAGGGAGTGTTCAATCTTTGTTTTCTTACGATGCGTTTTATTAGGGGTCTTCCAAACTCAGTCACGTTATATCAAGTTCTTTGTTTAGAAACCCGAAGCCAAGACAATTTTTTCCCGGGTTTTGCGGCTCTCTCTTTGTTTTAAATACTGGCCGCCTTCATTATAGAGCCCTCCGGGCAGTCTCACATATTTTTCTGTTAAGCGACCACTTCCACTCCACCTGGCACACCAAAAGTTATCAAAGCAAAATAGAAACCCAACATAGGTGCTTATCTTTTTTTGACCAACTCCTACTGATGGGCCGAAAGACAGGCTTTCGGAGTTTTGAAACAAAGCAGATACTCTTGACATTGAAGGGCAGCTTCTCACAGCTGGAGCCTGCAGAACTTGTTCTCCCACATTTTATGGCATTTCCACCACCATTGCGGGTTTTTTATGGCTGAAATATAGCAGTAATTTTAATCAATCCACATCTCCGCCATGAATATTTTTTTATGCTTAGGCTTTCGGCATTCTAAATGTGTTACCGACTGCCCAAGAGCAAAGAGGCAGATATCATGGCATCCACAGGAGAACCAGGACTTGTTCCTGTGCGGCCAGACCTACCGAAACAGACTGAACACGATTGCTCCTTCATTTGCAAAGATTTGGCAGTCTATCCGGTTTGCTTTTTCTCGAGGCCATCTTGAAGAAATTTTCAGTGAGATCAGACAAGGAAATAGTTTCACACCTGCTTAGTGACCATCATCCCCACACTACTGAATCAGTTGCCAGGTTTTTAACAAAGGCACTTGGATCAAGAGTGAAACCTTTGTGTAAATTTTAGTCAATTGGTTTTAACATAATCTGTATTTTACCACTCTTTATATGCCATTAAAGGTTTTGTATTTGTATTTGTATTGTATCCCTCAAGCAAAGGATCTGCCTCAAAAATTTCAAATAGCACAGAGAAAAAGTTCCTTTCTGCAGGAAGGTCAGATAAACACAATAGCAAATGTGTGGGGTTTTTTTTCCACAGCTATACATGGGACAGAAGCACTTCTTTCCTGCAATCTGCCAACCTGACCACCCTAATTTATGCTTCTGTAGCTTGAAGATGACTGCATTTACTGCACTTTACACGGGCCTGCCCTTGAAGATGACTTGGAAGCTATATGATGTTAAAACCCAAGAGTGGGATCGTATTGCACTTATTGCCAATTTTTTAAATTGTTTATCCATTTGCTTCTGAGCCAAATCATGGTTCTCATTTTAATGTTAGAACCCCTATACAAATTTGGGCCTATCTAGAATCATAGGCTGTTTCCACACGGGCAGAAAGCAATGCCTTCAGCCCAGTAAAACACCATTTTGGTGGGGACCCTTCACACAGGCGCCGCTGCCAAATCAATTCAGTGGTGCTCTGTTCCTGCCCAAACGGTGTTTTTAAAACTCGCCCTGGGAGCGAGTTTTTCTGCAAACGCTGGCTTCCATCCGCTGCCATGCAGATGGCAGTGGGTGGAAGCCGGTGTATTTCCCTCCCTGGCCATAAACGTCTCCTTACCTCCTGCTGGCTGTTGTTGCTCTGAAGAGCCCGTAGCTGTAGCAGTTGCTCTGGCCATGGGGGCGTGTCTCCTGGCCTCAGAGCAACAGCAGAGCAACAGCTGCCAACAGGGGGCAAGGGGGCTGTGCAGTTGTGCAGAGCCTGCTCCAACAGCTGTGCAGCCCATGGGGCCGTTTGTGCGAACGGCCCCGGAGGCTGCATCGGCATGATTAATGCCAATGCAGGCTCTCTCCCTTGGCTGTGCGGAAACAGCCATAGAGTTGGAAAAGACCCCAAGGGCCATCAAATCCAACCCCCTACAATACTTGAAGGTCCATCTCTCCTACTATGAACCTGGTACCCCCTCAGGTTCCATCAGAGATTTTGCATGTTAGTGCCTCCCCTAAAGTGCTTTGATGTGTCTGTAGGAGGGTTCAGTATTTTTCAGCAGCAGTCTCAGTGTTATGGGATTATCTCCTGGAGGAAGTTGGGAAGGTGTCAACACTGGCCATATTCTGGAAGCTATGTAAGGCAGGCAGTCATGTTTATATGACATTTTGGCAGTCTCTAAGGAGTTTACTGTTTTAGGTAGCTAGATTTTGAGTTGTCTGTGTGGATATGTCTTGAACATTTTTAAGGTGAATATGGCCTTGTTGGCATGTGTATACTGTACTAAACATGAGGGTAAAAGTCAGGATATTATTTTAATAAATAGATAAATAAATAAATGAACGAATAACTAAATAAATAAAACTAGTTATATTACCACTCCTACTGGCACTGTTTTTGGGTACCCAGAATATTTCCACTTCCTTGCCTCTTTGAAAATATTGCAATGTTTCCTAAATCAGCTTCAGAACAAAAATGCAAATGAAGCAAATTTATGCAAATCTGCAAATAGGACATTAATCTGAATAATTAGAGAAAAGAGTTTGAAGAGCTGGAAGTGCAGAATAAGCTTTTTAAACTTTTCCATTTTTGACAAAGTGAGTTGCAGGAAGACGTTTAGCTTGTGAGGTAGGGAGTCACTGTAACAAAGAACGATCTCTGATCCAGATGATGAGTTGGATTCCTACAGCCTTTCTGGGGATGAGAAGGAAGGAGAGGCCCCCTTTTATGACAATTTCAGGTGATGGCACGTTCACCGAGAACACCTTTGAGATAGCTTGGCCTTCAAACATTTTAAGGCTTAAAAAAATAGACCATAATATAAACACAAGAAAAACCCTAATGGATCAGACCAGCGGCTCATCTAGTCCAGCATCCAGTCTCATAATGAGGCCAACCAGTTCCCTAGAGGACAAACGAACAGAGACCAAGGGCCTTCCTTTGGTATTGCCATGTCGCACAGATATTCAGTGGTTCACTGCATCTGAATATGTGGGTTTCCATTAGTCATCTTGGTAAATAGCTGTAAATAGACTTCTCCTACATGGATTTATATGCTAGTGTCTATCACTACACTCACTGTCAACAAATCCCACAATTTCATAGAACCATAGAATCACAGAGGTGGAAGAGACCATCAAGTCCAACCCCCTGCCATGCAGGAACACACAATCAAAGCACTCCTGACGTTTGATCATCCAGCCTTTGTTTAAAAACCTCCAAAGAAGGAGACTCCACCACTCTCCAAGGCAGGGAATTCCACTGTTGAATAACCCTGACAGTCAGAAAGTTCTTCCTAATGTTTAGGTGGAATCTCTTTTCCTGCCTTCCGCAGACTTTCATAGCAGAAGAGGAGCTCTGCACAGTCGTCTGATGTTCATCGTGGATAGGCCAGAGGTGAGAAGTGTGTTAAATTCACGTTAAATCAATGCAAAGCCAAATACATCTGACTTTTCATTAGACCTGCTTCAGGCTGTTCTTGAGCCTAAATAGTGTGATATACAAGTCACTGTTGATAGTAAGCAATTCTTCACCAGCCTCATTGAAACTGGAGGTTGTCTGCCTGTTTCCTAGCAGAACATCTCCCCTGGCTGCCTTTTATTGGGGAGAGACACTGTTTTACAGGTAACCTTGAATCTTAACCTTGAATTTGGCAGGCAATTCAGAAAATTGCCCCATCCAGTTCTTGTTATGGAGGGCCTTTGTTTAACGGTGGCTCTGTGTGCCTCTTAGGAAGAGCCTTCCCCCCTTTTTTACTCATTCCCCCAGGGTCTTTCTTTGCCGTTCCACTGAATGCCCACTTAAGAAAACCCTGAAGAGTCTGTGTGATTTTGATAAATAGGAAGGAACTTCTGAGGTTGACTAAGAGTAATAGAAAGAGGGCCAGTAACTAAGAGAAAGCAGAAGTCTGACATGATGGATGGCTATCCTAAGGGAGAGAGCAGGTTGCAAAGAGACAATATTGCCAGGGCTATCGTGGGAAGTAAACAGGTAATCTAGGTCCTTGTAATGTGTATTGCCTTCCAGAAAATGAACCAGGGAACAGACTAAATTCAGAAGTATAGGAGGATTCATGGAGAAAGTGTCAAATCTACAGATAATCCACATGTGAATAAATGCAACCTATTAATAGCAGGTGCAGGAAAATGTGGCTTGGGAACATTTAATTCTTCCAGGATTATAGTGCCAGGCTCTGCTTGTCCTTTTCCTTATAAAGTATTACATATGAACCAACTATCACTGTTTACCAGGGACAGTTCCTATTTTCTAGAACCCACTCATGGTAAATCACAAACCCAACCCAGAGTCATTTTTTTTTTGCCACTGGAAAATTTCTTTCTTTCTTTCTTTCTTTCTTTCTTTCTTTCTTTCTTTCTTTCTTTCTTTCTTTCTTTCTTTCTTTCTTTCTTTCTTTCTTTCTTTCTTTCTTTCTTTCAAAACAGCTAGATTTTCTGTTTTGGTTCATCTCCCTACCTAAAGTTTTCAGAAAGGAGCAGATACATCTGGCATCTCTGATGCTAAAAGCATGCACATGAGCACTAAAGCACCCTGTAGTGCACAGCCTGCCTTTTTACATGCCACGTCTGCTGAAATATGTTTTGAACTATTGATAACCAATTCTATCTTTCTAGTGTATCTTTAACCAAAAGACACAACACCCACTTTGAAATGAGTGGCTGTATAAACCTGATAGAGCTGATCCTTAAAGAACATGTAATACTGGGTTGGAGGATCAGGCAAGGTTCTTAATTTTTTTTAAAATGTATATATATATATATGTGTAGGTATGTTGGAGACAACTGGAGGACCTGTGCAAAAGTTCTTAAAAGACATCCTATTTACTATTCAGTTTCCTTCCATCCTCAATGCACACATAGGCCATTTCTGCATGGGCCATTTACGGCGCCCTGGGGATGGCAAAAACGCCGTCCCCAGGGAGCCGTTCGCACAGGCGGTGCTGCAAAAACTGCCCCAGCAAGCTGACCTGGCTCCCGCCTCCCCTCCCACTTAGAGGGCGGTGTCAGGAGGCCACACTCCAAAGGAAATCTCCCTCCTGGAGGGAGGTTTTTTTGAAAAGCAGCGCATTATTCAGTAGCCTTGATTGCAAAGAATGGCACACAGCTGGAGAATCTGCTGCTTCCATTTTTCACGTCCCTCTCCCACTCACCTCATTGCCTTCATCGCCCTGCTGGCCTCCTAAGACCCTCCCTCTCTGTCCTCCGACCCCTGGAGATCGGAGGGCAGAAGGCGTGGAGGTAGGTCTTAGGAAGGCCAACAGGGTGATGAAGCTCAAGCGGCGAGATGAGTGGGAGAGAGACGAAGAGGCGACTCCATCTTGGAGCCGCCTCTCTCCCTACACCTAGCCTCACCGGGGCGCTCGCTTCGCACGCTCCCGTGCGAGCGGCCCCCCCCCTCCACCGGCAGAATTCCTGCTGGTGCAGGGGCGTCCAAATGGCCCATGCGGAAAGGGCCATAAACACGCTTAATACTTGGATCTTCAGGGATTTCCCAACCCACCAAAGTGGTTTACATCATGATCCTCTCCTCCATTTTACCTTCACAATAGCCCTGCAGGGTAAATGAAGCTGAGAGTGACCAGCCCAAGGTCACCCAGTGAATTTCCATGGCACAAGTGTGTGTATGTGTGTGTGTGGGGGGAACTGAATGGGGGGAAAGGGGAGAGAAAGGGCAGCAGAATGAGGAGAATGGAGAGAATGGAGAGAATGAGGAAGGAAACAGAATGGGGGAAGGGAGAGAAAGGGTGGCAGAGCAAGGGGAAAGGAGAGAACAAGGAGGGAAACAGAATGGGGAAGGGAAAGGGAGAGAAAGGGGATAGAGAGAAAGAGTGCTGAGAAGCACTTGGGGAGGGAGGTGAGGGGTAGTGGTGGGTGGCTGGGCAAGCAGAATGGGCGAGTGGTGGCAGCGAACAAGCAGCGCGAGCTGGGTGCTTTTGCTGGCCCAACAGTGCGACCTGCCACCCGCTAATGCAGCTCCGCTGCCCCTGGTGAGCAACCCTGTTTATAGGACTGGAGCCAGATTTGGGTGTGGTGGGACTGGCCTGGCTGCTGTTGGCTACATTGGGTAGCAATTGGGTAGATTCAAATGGGATGTAGGCAGTCTTTAAGGTACACTGGTTCCAAACCTTTTGCAACTTTGAAGTCCAGCACCAGCACTTTGAACTGGGCCCAGAAACAGATCAAAAACAGTGAAGAGGGGTTGTTATTAACAGGAAACTAACCTTCTCTGATAGGTGCCAAAAGAAAATCTTACACACACACACAAATTAAGTTTTCAAAGTCTGCAACAAGAAAGGAGGGGATGAACAGAATGGCACTGAGATCCAGGCTATAAACCAACCGGGCTATAAATATTGTTCAAATAATAGTGGCAATAACAATAGGATCAGGGGATCATTGTGGAAAAGCCCCTGCCAACATTGCAATATCGATTAATTTGGAAGAAAAAATCCTGAAATGTAAATAGAGATTACAGCGGCAATGGAAATATTATGAAAATTGCAAAGCAGAACGGTTTTTAAAATTTATGAAACTGGCAAATGAACTTTGGAGGAATATGTAAATTATCTGAAGTGAAAACTATCTAGATAGCAATATTGGTAAATGGGTTACTGTCACAATATTTTAAGAGATGCCCTGAAGAAATTGATTCTCTGATGAGATTTCTGTATCAAATATGCAGCTATTGTCTTTGAGACAAAGATGATTGCTCGACTTGCATTTCCTATCTTATGTCTCCAATTTGGGCTGTTAATTTTGATGGACCTCAAATGTGTAATAGAAGAATGAAGAGTTCTTTGGGAGCCTCAAGAATATGCACGGTGAGGCAGCAAACACATGGGTTGGATCCAGATTAAAACGGCAGTTTCCAGTGATTCCTCCTTCCTGCAGCAGACCCCTTGGAAGTATTTCCCCAGAGTCCTGTATTCTTCCAGCAGCAGCATTTCATGGCACAGAACTAGTGTGGTGTAGTGGTTAACAGCAGTGGACTCTAATCTGGAGAACCAGGCTTGAGTCTCCACAGCTCCACATGAGCAGCAGACTCTTATCTGGTGAACTGGATTTGTTCCTCCTCCATTCCTCCACATGAAGCCTGCTGGTTGACCTTGGGCTAGTCACAGTTTTCTCAGAACTCTCTCAGCCCTCCCATCTCACAAAGTGTCTGTTGTGTCAAGAGAAAGGGAAAGGAATTTATAAATTGCTTTGAGTCTTCTTACAGAGAGAAGGGATATAAAACCACATTCTTCTTCTTCTTCTTCTTCTTCTTCTTCTTCTTCTTCTTCTTCTTCTTCTTCTTCTTCTTCTTCTTCTTCTTCTTCTTCTCAGTGAGATAAACTGCAAGGAGGAAGGCAAGGAAGTTCCATTTTGCTACTGGAAAAATTACTCGGGATCCAACCCACTATGTTTTTGAGATTAAAAGAGTTGTGGTTGGCTCTGTTTGTATAATCTCAGCCAAGTGGCTGCTGTGAGACTAACCCATGGTCACTGATGCCACCTTAGAGGAGAATTTAGCCATTTAAAAATCCCCATAAGGGCCAGACCTGTGGCACAGAGGTAGCACATGTTCTTGTCCCCATTCATTCTTTTTCTTTCCACTATTAGCAGACATTTATTGCTCACCAAGTTCATTAGTATGGTCAGGAAAAAAAACATGTCTGTGATTTCATCAGTAGTGGAGTGAGTGAACCTATGTTATTGACTGCGATTTCTAAATCAACAAAGAGTCTTCATGAAGTTCAGAAGCACCCTTTGCTATCACTGCGAATTAGTGGGATGAACAGATAATTAGCAGAATGATACAAGTAATTAGTATATCTTCTTGACTTTTAACCCAACAGCAAGAAAGCAGAAGACTGAAACCAAGTGTTCTTGTTGGAGATGCTGATCATTGAAGGGGTGGGGGAAAATATGACAAACTGTAGATTATTAGAAAGAGAAAATAAGATGGTAAGATTGCATAATATTTGCCATTTCTTTTTTCGTTCTAATCCATTGGCAGGCAGGGTTATTTTAGGTCCTATCTTTTATTGGGCTTTCTGATCCTGTCTCTTCAGGAGACCCTTATGAAGGGAGGGGGAATTGGTTTTAAAAAGATATGTTTTGAGAATATAACCCCCCGCCCCAGAACTTCAAGTAAAGATTGCTGTAACCTGAATTCCAAAACAGACAAACATGGAAACAGAGACCAAAGACAAGCTCTGCTCAGAGATTACAAATTTAATTTTCAGAATGGTGGGTTTTAATTTGGTGCACAGTATGTCATCCAGATATACAGCAAAGCTCTGAGCAGGGGACCTGAACGAACCACAAGGCACCTTCTTTTCTCTGCACTGGAAGTAAATCCATAACATTCTTTTAAAACGGAGATAAAGAGAAGCACATAAATGGATTTCAAATCTGTTCTGGTTCTCAGATCTCTGTTGTGAAATTTCTAAAGAGTTTGAAGATTCTTCCCATTCAGTTACCTTTTCACATCTTCATATTTCAGAAACTCGCCTGGGAATGATAACAGTATTTCCCCCTGCAAAGGTTTGCAATTCGTTCAGAGGAAAAGATGAGATGGACTGATCTGTGTAGCATCTACACATACCTGTCCGATGGTTTTCTATTGGCCTCTGCTTTCCAGAGTGGAGACCGGAGGCTCAGGCTGATGGGTTAAACTGGGATGCTATTAGTGG